>NC_082731.1:31811141-31819941 GCF_030144855.1 Hypanus sabinus
CACACACTCACATACACACAGACACTCACACACACACACATACTCACTCACACACATAGACACACACTCACACTCATATACACACACACACACACTCACAGACACACACACACACACACAGACACACACACACACACACACACACACAGAGACACACACACAGACACACACACACTGAGACACACACAGACACACACACACACTCACACACAGACACAGAGACACACAGACACACACACACAGATACATACACACACTCACACACAGACACACTCACTCACACACAGAGACACACACACAGACACACACACATTCACACACACAGACATACTCGCTGACACACACAGACACACACTCACCCACACTCATACACACACACTCACACAGACACTCACACTCACAGACACACAGACACAGACACACACTCACATACACACACACACTCACACACACACACTCATACACACACACTCACACAGACACTCACACTCACAGACACACACACACACACACAGACACACACTCACATACACACAGACACTCACACACACACACATACTCACTCACACACATAGACACACACTCACACTCATATACACACACACACACACTCACAGACACACACACACACACACACACACAATGCTGGAGGAACTCAGCAGGTCAGGCAGTGTCTATGGGGGCGAAGTTTCGAGAGCCGCTGAACTGAAAGCGTTGGCGGCAGCTGGGAGAAGGTTGAGTAGACCCGACCCTGGGGGTGAGTGGTTTGCCCAACCGGCTGAGCTTGTTAGAAGTTGGGGTGGGGGGAGACTCTGTCCTGGGGTGGTAGAGACGGAGGATGCAGGAGAACCTATAAACTGGCCGAGGGTCTCTGATCTACAACGTGAGGATGTCTGCTTCAGATGGAGATGAGGGGAGATGGAGCTTTGGGAAGACGATTGGGGGGGCAGGACTTCCACAGTGAGCTGAAGGGCCCAAGGGGACAGGTTCCCTGAAAGTGGAGTCACAGGTAGACAGGAGGGTGATGGTGCCGGCCTTCATCGGTCATTGAGAATAGGAGTTGGGGTTGTCCAAGCTGTTGGTGAGGCCGCATTTGGAGTATCGCGGTCGCCCTGCTGCGGGAAAGATGCCATCGAGCCGGAAGGGGTGCAGAGGGAGATTTAGGAGGATGTTGTCAGATCTCCAGGAACTGAGGTTGAGCAGGACGGGGTGCAGAGGGAGATTTAGGAGGATGTTGTCAGATCTCCAGGAACTGAGGTTGAGCCGGACAGGGTGCAGAGGGAGATTTAGGAGGATGTTGTCAGATCTCCAGGAACTTGAGATTGAGCCGGAAGGGGTTAATTCCTTGGGGTGACTGGAGAGAGGAGTCTAGAACCATGAGGGGCAGAGACAGGGCGAACGCGCGCAGGCTTGGGGAATCTCTGGTTTAAGGTGAGATTTCATAGGAACCTGTGGGAGAACTTTTTCACCCAGAGGGTGATCGATGAGCTGCCAGAGGACATGATTTGAGGCTTCAACAACATTTAAACGATGGAGACGAGTCCATGGAATTTCTTTCCTCACAAGGGAGTGGGGAATGGGATCCCGAGGTCCAAACACAGAGGGAGGTGGGTGGGGGGGGTCCGGACTCGGCTCCCTGGAAGGGTGTCTGACCAAAGGGGTGCGGAGAAGGGGGAGTCTCACTGACCTTCCAGTGCGCGGGTCTGAGCCGCCCTCAGCTCCAGTAGCCTCTCGCGGTTCTGCAGGCGGTCGGTAATGGTCCGTCTCTCTGACTCCCACTGCTGGGTGAGCAGCACCACCTCCGACTGTGGGGCCAGCGAGGGGAGAGACAGAGAGAGGGAGGGAGGGAGGGGTTGGGGAAGGATGGGTTTTGGGGAGAAATTCCAGGCAATCAGATTTGGCTTGGAGAAACATGTTTCTCTCTGATCACAAACAACAAGTGAGCCGCGTCCTTTCCTATCCCTCCGATCGACCGAGTGGCTTCTCCTCCTAACCCAAGTGGACAGAGCAGCCTCCTGTCCTGCCCCAGACGGAACCAACAGACTCCATTTCTATCGCCAGTGGACTGACAGGTTCCTGACAGACTGAGCGGCCTCCCCTGTCACCCCAGGCTGACTGAGTGGGCTGCCCTGCTATCCCCAATAGACCGAGCGGCCTCCCCTGTCACCCCAGGCTGACTGAGTGGGCTGCCCTGCTATCCCCAATAGACCGAGCGGCCTCCCCTGTCACCCCAGGCTGACTGAGTGGGCTGCCCTGCTAACCCCAATGGACCGAGCGGCCTCCCGTCACCCCAGGCTGACTGAGTGGGCTGCCCTGCTATCCCCAATGGACCGAGCGGCCTCCCCGTCACCCCAGGCTGACTGAGTGGGCTGCCCTGCTATCCCCAATGGACCGAGCGGCCTCCCCTGTCACCCCAGGGTGACTGAGTGGGCTGCCCTGCTATCCCCAATGGACTGAGCGGCCTCCCCTGTCACCCCAGGCTGACTGAGTGGGCTGCCCTGCTATCCCCAATGGACTGAGCGGACTCCCCTTGCTGACTCCGGGGCAGTGAGCTGTACCTGGCAGTGCTGTGAGATCTGGCTCTGTGTTAGTAACAGGGTCCGCGTCTTCGACAGCTCCTGCACCGTCTCCGCGTGGACCGCCCGCAGTTCCAGCAACTCCCGGCCAGACGTCTCCTCTTCCATCCACCAGCCAAGTCTGCCGCCCAAGAGCCCAGGCTGCGGACAGGAGTAGGGTCAGTGGGGGGGAGGGATTGAGGGAGAAGGAGATGGAGAGAGAATGAGTGGGGGAGAGGGAGAGGGAGAGAGGGAGGAGAATACAAGGGAGGGAGAGTGGGGAGAGGGAGGAGGAGAGTAGGAAGGAGGGAGAGTGGGAGAGAAGGAAGACAGGGAAAAGGGGAAAGTGGGAGGAGACAGGGAGGGATAGAGGGAAGGTGGGAAGAAGCCAGAGGGAGGAATATGAGGAAGTTGGCTGGGGTGAGGGTTTTGGGGAGAGGGGTTGTGAGGTAGGAGGGGTTTGCATGTGGTCAGGCTCGGGCAGAGGTTTGGGATTGTAACAGGGAGGGGATTGGGATTGGGGAGAGCTTTTGGGCTGGTGAGACGTTGGGATTGGGAAAGAGCCTGACACTGAATTTGGGGTTGGGATTGAGATGGGAATTTGGGATGTGACTTGCTTTGGGTTAGGCATTGGGATTGGGATGGAGACCAGGTTAGGGGTGTGACCTGGGGATGGATTGGGACTGGGATTTAGAGCCGGATTATGATCGGGATTTGGAGTTGGGGCCAGGGTTAGGACTGGAGTTAGGATCTGGTTTAGGAATGGGATTGGCGTTGATTAGGATCAGAACTTGATTATGGTTGGGATTTGGGATGTCATTCAGACCAGTGTCAGGGTTGGGACTGGAATGGAGATGTTACCACGGCTGGGTGAGGTTAGGATCGGATTGGGACTGGAAACAGGTCTGTGATGGGAAATGCGATTCCATTTGAGATTGGTGTGGGGATTTAGGGTGGGATTGGGATTAGGATCAGGATTGGTATTTGGGTAGATACTGGGATGGGATTCAGATTGGGATCAGTGGCTGGGGTTTAGGAGCGAATTTGGATTGGACAGGGATTTGGAATGGGTTTGGAATCAGGACTGGGATTCAGACTGGGGTGAAATTCGGGATTGCAATCAGATTTGGGATGATATTGGAATTATCATCGGGATAGTTACCGGCTGGGATTGAGTTTGGGATCAGTTTTGAGATCGGGACTGGAATTTTGGGAGGGGATCAGGATTGGGAATGAAGTTGCAGTCAGGATCAGGGCTGGAGTTGGGATCCAGGGTGAGGCAGGATCTGGGATCGGGGATGGGTTACCTTGGGTTTCTCAGGTTTCAGCTGCTGTTGGGTGACCTGGGCAGGGAGAGTGGGGTCTCCCTGTGGCCCTTCTCTTGCGGAGACCTCCAGCTGTAGGCGGGCCACCTCACGCCTCAGCCTCTCACTCGTTTCTGGGGGTGAGGGTGGGGCAATTGAGGTCAACAGGTCTCCAGGATCACCAAATCCACCTACCTCCAGAACAGCATCACCGACTCTCTCCCCACCCATAGGACACAGACATTCTCCCCCCCCCCCCACCCACTGAATCTACTAGATATTAAGAAAGGAGATATGCTGGAGCTTTTGGAAGTCATCAAGTTGGATAAGTCGCCGGGACCAGATGAGATGTACCCCAGGCTACAGTGGGAGGCAAGGGAGGAGATTGCTGAGCCTCTGGCAATGATCAATGGGGACAGGAGAGGTTCCGGAGGATTGGAGAGTTGTGAATGTGGTTTCTTTATTCAAGAAAGGGAGTAGAGGTACCCCAGGAAATTATAGACCAGTGAGTCTTTCCTCTGTGGTTGGTAAGTTGATGGAGAAGATCCTGAGAGGCAGGATTTATGAACATTTGGAGAGGTATAATATGATTAGGAATAGTCAGCATGGCTTTGTCAAAGGCAGGTCGTGCCTTACGAGCCTGATTGAATTTTCTGAGGATGTGACTAAACACATTGATGAAGGTAGAGCAGTAGATGTAATGTATATGGATTTCAGCAAGGCATTTGATAAGGTGCCCCATGCAAGGCTTATTGAGAAAGTAAGGAGGCATGAGATCCAAGGGGACATTGCTTTGTGGATCCAGAACTGGCTTGCCTTCAGAAGACAAAGAGTGGTTGTAGATGGGTCATATTCTGCATGGAGGTCAGTCACCAGTGGAGTGCCTCAGGGATCTGTTCTGTGACCTTTACTCTTCCTGATTTTTATAAATGACTTGGATGAGGAAGTGGAGGGATGGGTTAGTAAGTTTGCTGATGACACAAAGGTTGGAGGTGTTGTGGATAGTGTGGAGGCTGTCAGAGGTTACAGCAGGACATTGATAGGATGCAAAACTGGGCTGAGAAGCGGCAGATGGAGCTCAACCCAGGTAAGTGTGAAGTGGTTCATTTTGGTAGGTCAGATATGATGGCAGAATATAGTATTAATGGTAAGACTCTTGGCAGTGTGGAGGATCAGAGGGATCTTGGGGTCCGAGTTCATAGGACACTCAAAGCTGCTGCGCAGGTTGACCCTGTGGTTAAGAAGGCATACAGTGCATTGGCCTTCATCAACCGTGAGATTGAGTTTAGGAGCCGAGAAGTAATGTTGCAGCTGTATAAGACCCTGGTCAGACCCCACTTGGAGCACTGTGCTCAGTTTTGGTCACCTCACTATAGGAAGGATATGGAAACCATAGAAAGGGTGCAGAGGAGATTTACAAGATGTTGCCTGGATTGGGGAGCGTGCCTTATGAGAATAGGTTGAGTGAACTCGGCCTTTTCTCCTTGGAGTGACGGAGGATGAGAGATGACCTGATAGAGGTGTACAAGATGATGAGAGGCATTGAACGTGTGGATAGTCAGAGGCTTTTCCCCAGGGCTGAAATGGTTGCCACAAGAGGACATATGTTTAAGGTGCTGGGGAGTAGGTACAGAGGAGATGTCAGGGGTAAGTTTTTTACTCAGAGAGTGGTGAGTGTGTGGAATGGGCTGCCGGCAGCGGGGGTGGAGGTGGATACGATAGGGTCTTTTAAAAGACTTTTAGATAGGTACATGGAGCTTAGGAAAATAGAGGGCTATAGGTAAGCCTAGTAATTTCTAAGGTAGGGACATGTTCAGCACAACTTTGTGGGCCGAATGGCCTGTACCACTGTAGGTTTTCTGTGTTTCTATGCTTTTACTACAGACACTCTCCCTGTCGCTATCTCTCCCCCCACCCACTGATTCTCCCTCAAATACTCTTCCCCCCCCACTAAGTCTCCCAGCACACCTGCCCCCCCCCCAGGCTCTTGCTGTGCACTCCCCATCTGGACTTACCCATTTCTTGTTGGAGCTTGCTGTGCGTTTCCTGCTGGCTCTGAAGCGCCCCCTGCAGGTCCATCTCCAGCTGTCGGATGCGGTGATCACGGTTCCTCTGTTCCAGCTCCGGTTCCAAAGAACTGCCGGTGGGGGGAGTGTGGACGGAGAGGGGACAGGGAGTCGCATGTGGTTGTGTGGGGCAGAATACAAATCCTCACTCTCCGCTCTTCAAGCCTCCACCTCCCTCCCCCACTCTCTCTCTTTTACTTCCCCTATCTCCCTCTCTTTGCCCTACCCTTTCCTCCACCCCCTTCCCTTCCTTTGTCTTTGCCGCAATTCACCCCCACCAATCTTTATCCCTCTCTCTCTCTGTCTTTCTCTCGCTCTGTATGTCCGTCCCTCATTTTCTTACTCTCTCCCTGTCTCTTTCTCACACTCTCTCCTGCTCATCTCTCTCTCCCCTTCTGTCTCCCTCCCTTTCTCTCTCCCCCCCTCTCTCTCACCCTCTTCCTCTCACTCTCTCCCCCTCAGTCCCTCTCATTCCCTCTCTCCCTCACTCTCCCTTTCCCTGTCTCACCCCTTCCCTCTCTCTCTCCCTGGGATAGCATGCATTCAGGTCCCTTCAGCCCTTCGAGCTGTGGTGCCCCATGCAACCCACCAGTCTAACCCTGGCCGAAACACGGGACAACTCAAATGCCCAGTGAACCTCGTGACCAGCCGTGAGCGTGTGAACGGAGCTGGTGGCTACGATTTTGATTTGTACGTTTAAGAGAAGTTTGGATATGGTTGGTAGGGGTGTCGAAGGCGATGGTCCCAGTGCAGGTCGATGGGAGTGGGCAGGTTAAATGGTCCAGCATGGACTAGACGGGCCGAAGAGCCCGTTTCTGCGCTGTATTCTCTACGACTCTTTGGACCCTGGGAGGAAAGTGGAACACCCAGAGCAAATCCACGCGGTCCAGATGGAGAACGTAGAAATTCCTTACAGAGGAAGCTAGAGTCGAGCTCTGAACTCTGGGACTCCCCCCGCTGACCGCTACATCCCGTAGTACCCTCGCTGGGTCTTACCTCGCCACCAGCACATCGTAACCCTCTTTCAGCAGGTCTCGCTCCCTCTTCCTCTCCTCCGCCTCCATCTGTAACTGAACAGGGTCAGGGTTCATGCACCTGAGCCCAGGTTACCCCAAACCTCCACCTCTCCCTTCCCATTAACCCCCTCACAATTACCCCTCTGCCTCCACCCATCTCCAACTCCTCACCTGGACTCCCGCCTCCCTCCTCCTCCTCCGTCTCTGCTCACCTCCAACCCCTGCCCGCAAATCTTTGGCCTTCCAGCTCGCTCCCCCCGTTCCGGGCGGGGCCCCTACCTGTTCCAGCTGGCGTTGCCCGAGCGCCGACTGCTCGAGGCGGGACCCCAGGATCCGGGTCAGCTCCCGCTCCTCCCTCAGCGCCCTCAACGCCTCCCGTAGCTCGGACATGGCCCCCGTGCCCTCGGCACTCGGCCTCTGCTGGGACTGAAGATGGGCACGTCAGCGGAGGGAGGGAGACTCAAGGCGAGGAGGAGGAGGGAAGGACAATGGAGAGGAAGGGGAGGGAGAAGTGTGCTGGAGAGCGAAGGGAATGGAGGAGTGGGTGGAGGAGGAGGAGGGATTGGTGAAAGGGGGGGGGAGTGTGAGAAGGGAGAGGGGATGAGGACAGGGACGAGGAGGGATCGAGGCAAGGAGGAGGGAGTGAGGTTCATGGGTGGAGGGAGGGATAGAGGGGCAAAGGATGGGGAGGAAAAGAGTAGGGAAAGTGAGGGATGAGTGTTGAGGGGGCAATGAGGAGGGGTGAGTGTTGAGGAGAGGATGAAGGATGGTGAGGAAGGGGTGAGGGTTGAGAGAAGATGAGGGAGAGGTGAGGGATGAGGAAGGAGGGGTGAGTGTTGAGGAAAGGGATGATGAAGGAGGGGTGTGTTGAGGGGGAGGGAGGAGGAAGGGGTGAGTGTTGAGGGGGAGGGAGGAGGTTGATGACAGGAAGTTCAAGGACCTACCTCCATCTCTGAGTTGAGGTACTGAGGGAGAGAAAGTGGGGTGTGTGGGAGGGAGAGGGGGGAGAGGCAGTTGTCAGAGTGAGAGGAAGATAATTGAGTGTTTAGTGACACAACTGTGCTCTCTCCCTCAGCCTCACAATGAAAGGGTCTGGGGTGGATGTCCCGGGAGACAGGTCCCATCCCACCCTCTCCACCACCTCCCACCCCCTCAACACCTCCCACTCCCTCACCACCTCCCACTCCTTCAACACCCCTCCCACTCCCTCACCAGCTCCACCATTCCCTCTCCTCCACCTCCCACTCCCTCAACACCCCTCCCATTCCCTCACCACCTCCACCATTCCCTCTTCACCACCTCCCACTCCCTCACCACCTCCCACTCCCTCACCACCCCTCCCATTCCCTCACCACCTCTCCCACTCCCTCCCCACCCCCCACTCCCTCCACACCCCCCCACTCCACCACCTCCCATTCCCTCACCACCTCTCCCACTCCCTCACCACCTCTCCCACTCCCTCTCCACCCCTCCCACTCCCTCACCTCTCCCACTCCCTCTCCACCTCTCCCACTCCCTCTCCTCCACCTCCCACTCCCTCAACACCCCTCCCATTCCCTCACCACCTCCACCATTCCCTCTTCACCACCTCCCACTCCCTCACCACCTCCCACTCCCTCACCACCCCTCCCATTCCCTCACCACCTCTCCCACTCCCTCCCCACCCCCCCACTCCCTCCACACCCCCCCCACTCCACCACCTCCCATTCCCTCACCACCTCTCCCACTCCCTCACCACCTCTCCCACTCCCTCTCCACCCCTCCCACTCCCTCACCTCTCCCACTCCCTCTCCACCTCTCCCACTCCCTCACCACCCCTCCCATTCCCTCACCACCCCTCCCATTCCCTCCCCACCCCC
>NC_082731.1:31820141-31878254 GCF_030144855.1 Hypanus sabinus
CTCTCATCTCCTCCGGCAGGGAGTCCACCTGCCACTGACCCACTAAGAGTCCGGAACATTTCGCCCAGTTGATCCTGGCGGAGGATGCTGCCGAGAAAATGTCTTGGCACTCGCGCATCCTCCGCAGGTCACTGGGATCTGTCATCATGAGGAGTACATCATCGGCGTAGGCCGAGAGGACGACCTCCATGTCCGGTTCGCGTAGAACCAGACCTGTCAGCCTTCGCCGTAGGAGGCTCAGGAATGGCTCGACACAGATCGCGTACAATTGACCGGACATGGGGCATCCCTGACGTACTCCTCTTCTGAAGGGAATGGGCGCTTCCAGCAATCCATTGACCTTAACAAGGCACTCTGCGGCAGAGTAGAGGAGCCGAACTCGGGCCACAAAGTGTGGTCCGAGCCCAAAGGCCTGCAGAGTGCCCACCAGGAAACTGTGGTCTACCCGGTCAAACGCCTTCTCCTGGTCAAGAGAAAGAAACGCTGCCGGGGTCCCAGTCTCCTGGTACAGGTGGATCAGGTCCCGTACTAGGTGGACATTGTCCTGGATGGAGCAGCCCGGGACCCAGTCTCCTGCTGCAGGTGGATCAGGTCCCGTACTAGGTGGACATTGTCCTGGATGGAGCGGCCCGGGACCCAGTCTCCTGGTGCAGGTGGATCAGGTCCCGTACTAGGTGGACATTGTCCTGGATGGAGCGGCCCGGGACTGTGTAAGATTGGTCAGGATGAATCACCTGTCTCAGTCCTGAACCAAGACGGTTGGCCATTGCCCGGGCGAAGATCTTGTAGTCCGCGCACAAGAGGGAGACCGGGCGCCAGTTCTTTAGCAGGCGAAGGTCTCCCTTCTTGGGCAGCAGGACCACGACAGCTCTCCGCCATGAGAGGGGCAATTCCCCGGTGGCTAGGCTCTCCCCTACAACAAGGCTGTAATCGACCCCCAAGACATCCCAAAAAGCCTGATAAAACTCCACACTCAGACCATCTAAGCCAGGGGATTTACCCCTCCGGAGTTGCCGAAGGGCAGCAGACAGCTCCTCCCCAGTCAGGGAGGCGTCCAGACGCGCTGCGTCATCGGGGCTGACCTTTGGTAAATCTTCCCAGACCTCACTGCACGCCCCCGCATTTGACGGATCCGGTGAGAATAAGGACCGATAGAAAGTGCGGACTTCTTCGATAATTTCGTCAGGATCCGTGATGGAGGAGCCATCAGCAGCCAATAGCTCCACCAGCTGCTTTTGAACTCCCCGCCACTTCTCCAACGAGTAGAAGAAGGGTGAGCCGCGGTCCAAATCTTGCAGCATTTGGATCCGCGACCTCACATATGCACCTCGGGACTGCTGAAGCTGCAGATTCCTGAGTGCGTCCTTCTTCTCCTGGTATTCCTGCCACGTTTGATGGTCTCCACCGGTCGAACCAAGACGGGTCTCCAGGTCAAGCAACGCTCTCTCAAGCCGCTCAATCTCAGAGTCCCGCCTCTTTGTCGACCCCCTAGTGTACTCCCGACATAAAAACCGGATGTGGGCCTTGCCCACATCCCACCACAGCCGTAGGGAGCAGAACTCTCTCCGTCTCTCTCTCCAGGCGGCCCAGAACGCTCGGAATGAATCATGGAATCGGCTGTCCTCCAGCAGCCGGTTGTTAAAGTGCCAATACCCGGATCCCACCCGAGGGTGCAGAGGAGTAAATTCCATCCACACAAGGTGATGATCCGAGCACGACACCGGCCGCATGGAGGAAGCCGACACGCGGGAGACATAAGCCCGAGAGATATACAGGCGGTCTATCCGGGAACCCCCCTCTCTCGATCTTCTGGAGAAGGCGCTAGAGTCGGGGTGAAGATTCCGCCAGCTGTCCACCAAGTCAAAGGAGCCGACTAGCTCCTTTAACTTTTTCGCTGATGCCGGGTCGCGCTGGAGGCCCGAGCGGTCCTCCACCTCGAGGGTACAGTTGAAGTCTCCCCCGAGGACGACGCAGTCCCCCAGGTCGATGGAACTCAGCAAGGTGGACAGCTGACAGAATAGGCGCGTCTGCATCACCCCGCGCCTCGGAGCGTACACGTTGATAAAATGTAACGGTACACCATCCAGGCGCACAGCCAGGTGGAGCAGACGGCCGGGCACAGCATCTTGGACTCCTACGATTTCTGGCCGGAAGGTTGGGGCCAACAGGATCGCCACCCCACTAGAGTTGGAGCTAAGGTGACTCATGTAGACCCCGCCCTGCCACTCCAGGAGCCAAGCGGACTCGTCCCCCGGGGTGGTATGGGTTTCCTGCAGGAAACTCACCGCGTATCTCCCGTCCCTGAGGACTGAGAGATTGTTATACCTGCGGAGAGAGCCCCTGCTACCATTTACATTGAGTCTAGCTATGGTAAGCTTCATGTCGGAAGCACACTAGGCCTCAGCACCAGTCCCCTTCCCACTGAGAGCGATGGCGCCCTCAGCCGCACTCTCCCGAAGAAAACCGAGAATATCCTTTGCTTTCCGGGCCCGACTGCTACCATCGCTACCCTGTGACCCACCATCTCCCGAAGGAGCGAGGCTGCTTTTCATCCTGATGTCCCGCACCAGGTCATCCAGGAAGGATTTCAGCTGCCGCCTGTCATTCCCTGACACAGCATTCCTCTTCCCCTTCCCCTTCCGTCTGAGGATGACCCTCAGGGACTTCACCAGCCTCGGCATGCTAGGCCAGCGAAGCGAGGCTAGTTTAGGCCGATGCTTTGCACCAACGGAGGAGTGAATAAACTCTCTGATCTCCTCCACAGGTATCAATGGGGACTTCTCTGGAGGGGTGAGGATGTCCATTGTCTCGCTGTCAAATGAATCCCCCTCCAACCCCTCACTGCAGACAGATCCCCCACCGTCCTCCTCAGGTGGTGTATAAGGTGGCTGCCCCTGTAACCTACACTGCACAGTGGGTACCTCCCCCATACCTTCCCGCTCCACCGTCGCAGCAGTCTTACCCACAGTTGCGACGATGGAGGGAAAACCCCAAGGGACTCCCTGCAGGCCATTAGTTGATGGGGTCGGCATGCAGGTTACATCACCCTCCCCAGGAGACAGGCGTGAAGGGGACCCCAGCAGCTCTGGCCCAATGGATTCACTGGCAGCCTGATGCTGACTGTGAGAGAGCCTGGTCTCCTCTCCACCTGTACTACTTAATACATTTGCCTCCAAGGAGGCGCTGACTGCTAAGTCCTGGGTGGAGGGCTCCAGGTCTGTTTTAGGCGTGCAAACAGGCCCAGCACTAGCTTCATGCATAACCACACCACCCACCCCAGGACTGGTGTCTACATCTGGGGATTCAGGGTTAGACACAACTCCCACCTGGATCCCCACCCCTGTCTGGGACTCCCCCTCATCTGCATTCTCTGCTCTCTTGGGGGAACAATCCCATCTCCTCTTCAAGCCGGAGGAGCACACAGGTGCAGAATTCACCGACAGCGCGGTACTCTCCGCTCCTATCGCCCCGTCCAGCCGTACGCTTCCCCGAGTCTCCCCCTCCACCTCAGGGCAAATGGGCGTGAGCTCTGCGGTCTCGGGGGCCGACTTCTTCACGTGTTTCGACTTCTTCCTCGCTTTCTTGCCCCGCCCGGACTCCACCCCGTCCCTCGCCTGAACCTCCCCACACGTAGCCCCAGGATCACCCGCCTGAACCACAGGGGTAGGAGCAGACGTAGGAATAGGGGCAGGGTTAGAGACAGGGTCAGGGGCAGGAGCAGGGGTCGGCACAGGTGTTGGAGCAGGGATGGGATCAGGGGCAGAGGTAGCTGGGGCACTGGTTCCCGAAGTGGACTCTCTGGGTTTTCGGGTGCTAGGACAGTCCCTCCGAAAGTGCCCCACCTCCCCGCACGCATGGCACCGTGGGCGCTCAGAGCTCCAATACACCTGTTAATCCACCCCCCCGTGCCGGACAGTAAACCGGCCCTCAACTTCGTCCTCCCTTTCCAGTTTCATGAATACCTGTCGCCGGAAAGAGATTACGGTCCGGAGGGTGCGCCTCCTGAATTTGTGCCTGATGGCAGTTATTTCTGACCGTACTTGCCCCAAGCGGGCCAATGCGGGAAGCAGGTCCTCGTTGGGGATGAAAGGCTGTACGTGACCGAGGACGATGCGTTGTGTGGGAGCTGTCACTAGCTCCATCTGTAAAAAGATGTTCTCCACCGTGATCCCTCTACTGAGGGCCCGATGCACCAACTCATCATTCCTCAGGTAAAACACCGCCTTCCCGAACTCCTTCTCAGCGGCCAAAACACCATCTCTCCCCAACAAGTCCTCCATGGCCTCCGCGCACTTTTCCAGGGTAGTTCCAGTTCGCAAAATACATTGCACCCCGCGTTCAACTTTCACCGCCCGAAACAGGGCGTTGTCCGAGGCCGGAGAGGCAGCCGCCTTTGCATAACTCCCCGAAGGCCTGCGACTCCCTGTAGACCGGTCCGGCATGTTACTTGTGTGTCCGAACCGAGAATGATACGGTGGTGCAGGTTATAAAGTCTCGGAGTGAATTGAGTAACTGGTGGGAAAAGTTTGTACTCGACGGTACCTTGCTGGCCCAATGCCAGAAATTCCAACGCCAGGAAAGGCTCCGTTAGTCCTGTAGAAACTTCCAGGCCGTGAGAGGTCGAGACGTCCCAAACGACGGTTCGGCTCCAACACCGAACGAGAATCCCGACGATAGAGATGGAAGGAGGTTGCCCCGATGTCAATGGGGACAAACAACGTCGTTTGCCTCCGGTTTTGGGAGCGAAACTGCTTCACGGCGAGTTGCCAGCCGCCACAGCAGAGTGCTACGCAGTTCGAGGCCGTAAACGAACCCCGTCCAAACTGGCAGAAAAACTCCAAACGAAGCTTCCACTCTAAACCAGCCGCTCACTTAGAAGTTCAAGGGACGTTGGAAACCAATTTCCAAGCCATTCAAGACCTTCATAAAGTAGTTTATCCCCGATTTCTCCCAGCGCAATCAGAACAGCTCCACTCTGTGTCTGACCCCGGGAGTGTGTGATGGGACGGTGTGGAGGGAGATTCACTCTGTGTCTGACCCCGAGAGTGCGTGATGGGACGGTGTGGAGGGAGCTTCACTCTGTGTCTGACCCCGGGAGTGTGTGATGGGATGGTGTGGAGGGAGATTCACTCTGTGTCTGACCCCAGGGGGCTGTGATGGGACGGTGTGGAGGGAGTTTCACTCTGTGTCTGACCCCGGGAGTGTGTGATGGGACGGTGTGGAGGGAGATTCACTCTGTGTCTGACCCCGGGAGTGTGTGATGGGACGGTGTGGAGGGAGATTCACTCTGTGTCTGACCCCAGGAGTGTGTGATGGGACGGTGTGGAGGGAGATTCACTCTGTGTCTGACCCCAGGAGTGTGTGATGGGACGGTGTGGAGGGAGTTTCACTCTGTGTCTGACCCTGGGAGTGTGTGATGGGACGGTGTGGAGGGAGATTCACTATGTGTCTGACCCCGGGAGTGTGTGATGGGACGGTGTGGAGGGAGTTTCACTCTGTGTCTGACCCCGGGAGTGTGTGATGGGACGGTGTGGAGGGAGATTCACTCTGTGTCTGACCCTGGGAGTGTGTGATGGGACGGTGTGGAGGGAGATTCACTATGTGTCTGACCCCGGGAGTGTGTGATGGGACGGTGTGGAGGGAGTTTCACTCTGTGTCTGACCCTGGGAGTGTGTGATGGGACGGTGTGGAGGGAGATTCACTATGTGTCTGACCCCGGGAGTGTGTGATGGGACGGTGTGGAGGGAGTTTCACTCTGTGTCTGACCCCGGGAGTGTGTGATGGGACGGTGTGGAGGGAGATTCACTCTGTGTCTGACCCTGGGAGTGTGTGATGGGACGGTGTGGAGGGAGATTCACTATGTGTCTGACCCCGGGAGTGTGTGATGGGACGGTGTGGAGGGAGATTCACTCTGTGTCTGACCCCGGGAGTGCGTGATGGGACGGTGTGGAGGGAGCTTCACTCTGTGTCTGACCCCGGGAGTGTGTGATGGGACGGTGTGGAGGGAGATTCACTCTGTGTCTGATCGTGTGACTGGACAGTACTGACACAAACACCAGGGACACTATTGTAAACTCTATACTTTATTTACTAATGGATATGCATTGACTCTCTAGGCAACCCTCAGTCCCTCTTCATCCTCTTGCTTCTCCGCACCGCCACCGCATCGTGCTTCTTCTTCTCCACATGGATCCAGGTCCTGGGGACAGGGGAGTTCCTGCCTATCCCAGCCTTCTCTGATGCCCTCGCACAGCTTAGCACTTGCCCACTGGAGAGCAGGCCCAGGCTCCGGGCCTCATCCTGTGGGATCCTCCAGCACGCTCTGTCCTCCAGCTTGACGGCCACCTCACCCTCTCCACAGCCATCCCTGATGGACATGGGATCCTGAGGAAGGAAATGGCCATGAGAAACATTCCCGGCACCCTGGCATGGAGTAGGGGCCTTACCTTCGGCCTGGGCCTCGCTGTGGGCCTGAGCCACTGTTAGGGACTTGATTTGAGTCTGGGCTTCAGCTGAGCCCATGATTTGGGTTTGTGCCTCTACCTTGGCCCTAATTTGGCTCTGGGCTAGAGCTGGGGCCTTGATTTGGGCTTCATCCCCCATTAAGCCACCAATTTTGCCCTGGGCTTCATTTGGTCCCCTGTTTTGAGTTTCAGTCTCAGTTGAACCCCTCATTTGGGTTTGGGCCTCACTTGATTCCATGATTTGGGCCTGGGGTTCAGTTGGAGCCTTGCTGTCGGCGTGAGCCACTGCTAGGGCCTTGATTTGTTTCTGGGATTTCGATAAAACCCTGCTTTTGGCTTGATCATTTGCCTGGGCCCTGATTTGAGCTTCTGCAGTTGAGGCTCTGTTTTTGCCCTGGGATTCAATTGGGCATCTAGTTTGGGCCTTATCTCCAGTTGGGGCCCAGCTTTGGATGGAGCCTTTAGCCTGTCTGTCCTGCTGCCCTGAGGCTGGCATCCCAGCATCAGTCAGGCCTGATGGCCCAGTCCTACAGTCTCTGCTGACAATGGGGCCATGTGATCCAGGTTGAGATACCCCAGGGCTGAGGGGAGGGGTCTGACAGACCCTCTGGAAGGATTCGGGGGGCAGGACAGTCGGTGGGGGAGGCTGGACCAGAGCCTGGGCATTGACTGAGGAGGATGTGCACTGGCCGTGGGCTGACTGCAAGGCCAGGCGCTGGAGGTGGCTGGAGTAGGAGCAGTCCTGCCCCAGAGGGGATAGCAGGAGTTCCGGGAGGGGCTGAGTGGCCTCGGGTTGGCGGGCCAGGGGTGGGGAGGGGCAGCGGAGGATGGGGGGCACAGTTGGTTGGCCAGATACAGCCTCCGCTGTCGGGGTCTTTGAATCCTGTGGAGAGGAGAGAGGGGGCGAGTTAGTGAGGAGAAGGAGGAGTGATAGAGGAAGGGGGTAGGTGTCAGGAAGAGTGGAGCAGGAGAAGGTTCAGGATGGTGAGGGATGGAGGGCAGGTATTAGTGAAGGGGGTAGCAAGGGAATTTGAGGGGGGAAGGGGAGAGAGCAGAAGTGAGATGAGGGGAGAGGGAGGGGAAGAGGGATAGAGATAGCGGGTTTAGTGAAAAGGGAGGTATGAGGGTAACGGGGAACGAGTTGGGAATAGAGCAGGAGGAAGGGTAGGGAGGAGGTGAGCAGCAGAAAGGAAAGGGTGAGGGGCTGTTGCTGAGCAGAGGTGATGGAGGGAGTAAGGAAACACGGAGGGGGAGAGGAAGGGAGGGAGAGAGGGAGGGAGAGAGGGAGGGAGAGAGGGAGGGAGAGAGGGAGGGGGGGCGGTTAGGGAGCAGAGGGCTGGTTGTTGAGGGTGGGAATGATGGGGAGATATACGGGGTCAGATACGAGAGGCATTTTGAAAGGGGAGGGAGGGGGTGTTGGCCACTTCGCTCTTCCTCCCTCTTATCTCCGCTCAAAATGCACCATAACTCCCTCAGATCCACACGCTCTCCCTCCTTCCCACCCCCACTCCCTCCCTCTCTCATCCCCTTCCCACTCTCCATTCTCCCCCTTCCCCAAAATAAAACATAGGAGCAGGATTAGTCCATTTGGCCTATCAACTCTGCTCTGCCATTTCATCCTGGCTGATCCATTTCCCTCTCGGCCTTTCCTTGTACCCTCCTCTTTTCTCTCTCCACTCTCTCCCCTTTCTCTCACTCTAACCTTACCCCTTTCTCCCATCTCGCCCCTCTTTCTCCCCCACTTTATCTCTCTACCTCCTCCCCTTTCTCTCTCCCTCTTCCCTCTGCCTTTCTGCTCTCTCTCCCCTCTCCCTCTTCATAACCCCTCTTTCCCTCACCCTCCCATACTCATCCCTCCTCATCTCCCACTTCCCCTTCCCCTCTCTTTCTTTCTCTCTCTCCCACTTCCTGTCTTCCTTCCCCCCTCTCCCCTCTCTATTTCTCCCCTTCACCCCTCTCCCCCATCTCTTTCTCTCTCTTTCCGCATTCCTCCCTCACCTCGGCCTCCGACGCTAGGTCTCGGAGCAGCTGCGGGAAGTCCAGGGACGCGTGGGGGGAGAGGAGGTCGGACAGGAAGCGTGGGTGGATGATGGTTTCAGTCTGTAAGGAGAGAGAGAGTCATGCATCACAGAAACAGGCCCTTCGGCCCACCTGGCTCATGCTGACCCAGATTCCCAACTGAGCCCGCCCCACCCCGTCCGCGCATGGCCCAGATCCCTCCCATCTCCGAGTATTTTAAACCATGTCAATGTACTTGCCTCATCCACTTCCTCCAGCCACATACAGAGCACCTTTAGGGAAAAATGTTGTCCCTCAGGTTCCGATTAAATCTGTCCCCTCCCACTCTTCATCCTCCTCTCTCTCTCCCCCAACACTCCCCTCTCATTCTCTCACCCCTCCTTCCTTCCTCTCTCACTCTCTCCCCTCTCTCCCACACTTTATCTCTACCCCTCCCTCTCTCCCCCTCCCTTCCTACTCTCCCTCTCTCCCTTAATTCTCCCCTTTTCCCTCCTCTCTCCCACTACTCTCCCTCCCACTCCCTCTCCCCTCCCTCTCCTCGTCCTGCTCTCTCCCCCCTCCCACTCCCTCTTTCTATCTCCCCTCCCACCTTCTCCCCTCTCTCCCTCCCTTCTCTTCCCCCTTTCTCTCCTCTCTCTTCCTCTGCCCTCTCCCTTCCTTCTCTTCCCCTTCTTTCTCCCCTCCCTCCGTTCCTCTCTCTCTCTCCCCTCACCCTTCCCTCTCTCTCCCCACTTTTCCCCACACTTCGTCCTGAGTATTGATCTCGGTTCTGTGACAGGAAAGATGTGACATCCTCTGGTTCTCGGTTCTGTGAGCATTCACCCTGTCCGTGCCCCCCTCCCACCGTGTTTTACACACCACCGAAAGCTCTGCCTCAGTTTCCTACGCCCCAGGAAATAAAGCCCCAATCAGCCCAGTCTCCCTCTGTAACTCAGTCCCGGTCACCTCCTCCAGCCGATGGCATCTTTCCGGTAACAGAACCGATCTCATACCCCAGGTGACAGCGCTCCGCGGGTCAGGCGGCATCTACGGAGCAGAATAGGGTCGATGTTTCAGGCCGAGGGGGGCAGAAGCTAAAATGAGGAGCTGGGAAGGTGGTGGGGGTGATATACGGGACGAGGGGACTGGACCCGGAAGGAAGAGGGACCGCGGTGGGAAGTGATGGGCGGGTGAGGGGGTAGCCGGAATGGGGAAACAGGGAAGGAGGGAGGGGATGGAAATTGCCTGAAGTCGATGTTCACGCCGCCAGGCGGGACCTGAGTGTGCCCTCGTCGTGGGAGAGAGGAGGAGGTGGACAGTCGCGACAGGGTGGGACCGGGAAAGCGAACCGAAGCGGGTAGGTACGGGGAGACGGAGCTGTTCTGCCCACTCCATCCCGTCTTTCAGTATCCCAGTAGCCTTCACTGAGAAATGACTGGGCCTCCTCAGCCGTCTATGGCAGAGGATTCTCCAGATTCGCCACAGTCTGGCTACAGAAATTGCTCCTCATCTCCGTTCCAGAGGGACGTCCTTCTCCGAGGCTGTAATCTCAGTCCGCTATAGGAAACATCACATCCACTCTATCTAGGCCTTCCAATATTAGATCGATTTTAATGAGAGGTGTCCCCTCCCCTTCTCCTGAACTCCGACGAGGACAGACCCAGGGACTCCTGGTACCCACTATCATTCTCGTAAGCCTCCGTCTCCAGTACCAGCACGTTCCTCGGCTAGAGGGCTCAAAACTCCTCACACTCCTCCAGTGCCTTATAAAGTGAATGCCGACATTGCATTTGCCTTCCTCACCACCGACTCAACCCGCAATGTTAATCTTTAGGGACTCCTGCACCAGGACTCCCAAGTCCCCTTTTGCACCTCAGATTGCCCCCCCCATTTAGAAAATAGCAAAAGTGCACGACCATACACTTCCCAATACCGTGTCCCATCGGCCGCTTCTTTCCTCTCATGCGGAGTCCCCGACTCTGCGACCCTCCCCGTTCCTGGACTGTAAACTTGGCCAAGGAGCTGCCAGTTCCATCTTCCGGATCGTTAGCGTAGAAAACAAACACAGCTCGATCCTGCGGAACGCCGGCGGCCAACCAGGAAAGGGCCCCTTTCTCCCCACTCCATCAGCCGCAGCTCGATCCATGCTGGTATCTTCTGGTAATACAATGGGTTCTTATCTGGCCAAGTGGCACCGTGAGAAAGGCCTTCTGAAAATCCACAACATCCACCGCCTCTCCTGCCTGTCAGTTCCTTAAAGAATTACAGCAGTTTTTCCCCTTATGCCATGCTGGCTTGGCCTGTTTTATCATGCGCCTCCAATTACCCCGAAGTTCCTCGCCAGACACACCGCCCAGGATCTCACATGGTCTGTGCAAACTGGCTGTGCGGTGTAAGAGGCAGAACAGCGCCCATTTCACCTCAGACGGTTGAAGAAGTCCGGCATGAGTCCCCGAATCCTAAGAACTTTCTTCACGGGCACGATCGAGAGCATCTCGACTGGCTGCCTCACTGCCCGGTACAGGAACTGTACCTCCCTCAATCGCAGGGGCACGATCGAGAGCAACTCGACTGGCTGCCTCACTGCCTGGTCTGGGAACTGTACCTCCCTCAATCGCAGGGCTCTGCAGAGAGTGGTGCGAACAGCCCAGCGCATCTGTAGTTGTGAACTTCCCATGATTCAGGACATTTACAGAGACAGGTGTGTAAAAAGGGCCCGTAGGATCATTGGAGACCCGAGTCACCCCAACCATAAACTGTTCCAGCTGCTACCATCCGGGAGACGGTACCGCAGCATAAAAGCCAGGACCGACAGGCTCCAGGACAGCTTCTTCCACCAGGCCATCAGACTGATGAACTCACGCTGAGTATTTCTATGTTACACTGACTGTCCTGTTGTACATTGTTTATTACAAATTACTGTAATTTGCGCGTTCAGATGGAGACGTAACACAAAGATTTTTACTTCACGTGTGTGGGCGACTCGAGAACAGTACCTTCAATGGATACGATTAAATATTCCTGTTTCGGTCCGTCACAGCTAAAAAGCACAACTGCTTCCAAGGACAGTACAGTCAACAGAGATGTCTCAATGCGTTTAAAAGAACTATCGCTGCTTAAAACTGACAGAAACAACACCGACTGTGGACGGAAATAGGATTCCGCGTAAGAAACGTGGGTGCAGGTCAGGGATACAAGTGCGCTTCAGGAAACGGGGTTTTAAACTCCATATACCAGCTACCTTGCTGGCAAACGTGCTGGCTTTGATGAATAAAATCAATGATCTCAGAGCTGAATCAGGGGGACATTAGGACCGCGTGTGTCCTTTCTTTCACGGAATCCTGGTTAACCCCTTCCATACCGGATGCAGCGCTCCAGATCGACGGGTTCACTGTACACCGTCAGGATAGATCTATAGAGTCTCTCTAAAGCAGAGGTGGAGGAGTATGCCTCATGATCAACTCTTCTTGGCGCACAAATGTATCAGTTCGGTCCCAGTTCTGCTCACCAGACCTGGAATATCCAGCGGTAAAGTTCCGTCCTTTTTACCTACCACGGGAGTTCTCCGGGGTCAGTTTACATTCCACCTCAGGCCAACGTCAAGCAGGCTTCAGATGATCTGAGCAATGGGATCAACATGCACAAAACAGCCACCGTAACGCCTTCACTATCGTTTTGGGAGATTTTAACAAGGCCAGTCTGGAAAAAAATCACTAAGCAACTATCATCAACAAATTACTTGCAACCCCAGAGGAAACAGCACACTGGACCATTGCTACACCACGATCAAGCACGCCCTCACTTCAGGAAGCCTGGACTTCCACTCGCTGAGAGCGGGCAGACACTGAAGACCAGCCGCTACGGTCCGGTCCGGAGCCAGCACTCCGGGTCCTGATCCTGTCCGCGATCTCCGGACTCCGGGTCTTGTAGCCGTCCCTCCTTTCACCCTTGAGCCAATTAGTCACACCTGTGGATCACCGAGGCTTGTTGGGGCTCGAGGAGGCGCACCTGATGCCCATTGGCTGGCGGGGTATATAGGGGGGAGGGGGCGTTTTGCCTACTCTGTTCCTCTGGTTGCCCTGGCTTGGAGTTCTCCTTGTTAAAGACGAGTCCTTTGAGTAAGTCTGGCAGTCACCCTGGACCTAGTTCCCTTCCTATCCCTTGCCTCTGATGGGCAAGCCTGGCTGGACTGCCGTTGCCCCTACCTGTCCCTCGCTGCTGATGGGTTGTGCCCCACAGCCTACCCAGGTGCCCCGTGACCTGCCCAGGCCCCTGTGTTCCTGCCTGGGAGGCCCTGCCCTGGAGTTATGCGGCCTGCCCGGTGAACTCCACCCTGCCTGAACTCTAAGACTCTCCCAGAACCCCAGAATCACCTTGAACGCCATGTCCCTCACGCACCCCACGGTCACCACATCTTGCCTATCGTTTAGTTGTTCCCGTCCTGCCCTTTGTACTTCAGTACCTGTGTCCTGCACTTGGGTCCAGCCTCCTGTCCTCTTAAGACACCAGCAGTGAGGACCAAGAAGGTACGGACAAGGGAAGCACAGAAGTGACTACAGGACTGCTTTGAATCGGTGAACTGGACTGTGTTCAGGGATTCATCTTCCAACCTGGATGAGTTTGCTGCTGTTGTCACCGACTTCATTAAAACCTGTGTGGATGAGTGTGTGCCTACAGAGACTTACTGTACATTCATTCCCAGACCAAAAGCCGTGATTGAACCAGGAGGAATGTCGTCTGCTGAAGGCTAGATGATCTGAGGCCTTCAAGTCTGGCGATCCAGGCCTGTACCAGAAAACCAGGTATGAGTTGCGGAGGGCTTTCTCAAGGGCAAGGAGACAATTTTGAATGAGGTTAGAGGCGACATCGAATGCACGACAACTCTGGCAGGGCTTGCAAGACATTACTTCCTACAAAGCAAAACCCAATAGCATGATTGGCAATGATGCTTCACTACCAGATGAACACAATGCTTTATATAAGCAAACACAAAGGACACTTGGATGCTGTGGTCAAATCAACACGTACAAAAGCTGGGTGAAACCAGCAGGTCGGGCAGTATCTGTTGGAACGAGCTGTCAATGTTTCGGGCTGAGACCCTTCATCAGGACTGACAAAGGTCAATGGTAGATGCAATCCCCATGGCTCTCCACACAGCTTTAGACCACCTGGACAACACAAACACCTATGTCAGGATGCTGTTCCTCAAATGTAGCTCAACATTTAACATCATCATTCCCACAATCCTGATAGAGAAGTTTCAGAACCTGGGTCTCTGTACCTCCCTCTGCAATTGGATCCTCAACTTCCTATCCGGAAGACCACAGTCTGTGCGGATTGGTGATAACATCTCCTCCTCACTAACGATCAACGCTGGTGCACCTCAGGGGTGTGTGCTTAGCCCACTGCTCTACTCTCTGTATACACGACTGTGTGGTTAGGCATAGCTCAAATACCATCTATAAATTTGCTGATGATACAACCATTGTTGGTAGAATCTCAGGTGGTGACGAGAGGGCGGACAGGAGTGAGATATGCCAACTAGTGGAATGGTGCCGCAGCAACAACCTGGCACTCAACGTCAGTAAGACGAAAGAGCTGATTGTGGACTTCAGGAAGGGTTAGACGAAGGAGCTCATACCGATCCTCATAGAGGGATCAGAAGTGGAGAGAGTGAGCAGTTTCAAGTTCTCTGAGGATCTAACCTGGTCCCAACATATCGATGCAGTTATACAGAAGGCAAGGCAGAGACTACACTTCATTAGGAGTTTGAAGAGATTTGGTATGTCAACAAACACACTCAAAAACTTCTATAGATGTACCGTGGAGAGCATTCTGACAGGCTGTGTCACTGTCTGGAATGCAGGGGCTACTGCACTGGACTGAAAGAAGCTGCAGAAGGTTGTAAATCTAGTCAGCTCCATCTTGGGCACTAGCCTACAAAGTACCCAGGACATCTTCAGGGAGCGGTGTCTCAGAAAGGCAGCATCCATTATTAAAGACCTCCAGCATGCCCTTTTCTCACTGTTACCATCAGGTAGGAGGTACAGAAGCCTGAAGGCACTCACTCAGCGATTCAGGAACAGCTTCTTCCCCTCTGCCATCCGATTCCTAAATGGACGTTGACAGTGGACATTGAACTCTTGAATACTACCTCACTTTTTAAATACATATTACTTCTGTTTTTTGCACGATTTTAAATCTATTCAATATACGTACACTCTAATTGATTTACTTTATTATTATTATTTTGTTTTTTTTCTTCTATATTACATATTGCATTGAACTGCTGCTACTAAGTTAACAAATTTCACGACACATGCCAGTGATAATAAACCTGATTCTGATTGTGATTTAAGGAATAAAATTAATTCAATTCAATTCAAACCTCATCTTTAACAATAAACTCTAAAACCTCAGCAACACTGGGGTCAGGTTAACTGGCCTGGTGTCTCCTCCCTTTAACAGGGATGTTACAGTCCTCTGGGATAATCTGCAACTCCAGTGATCCTTGAAAGGTCCATGTGACCATAACACGTGGCAAGAATTCGACTATTTGGCCCATTGAGCCTTCTTTCCCATTCAATCATCGCTTCTTATCCCTCTCAATCATTCCTCCCCATAACCTTTGACCCCTCCCTTACTGGTCAAGAACCTATCAACCTCTGTTTTAAATAACCCCAATAATTTCCCTCCACAGTCATCTGTGGCAATGAATTCCACAGAATCTCCACCCTCTGGCAAAAGAAATACGTTCTCATCGCTATTCTAATGGTACAACCTTCTATTCTGTGCCCTCTGGTCCCAGACGCCCCCAGCTGTAGGAAATACCCTCTCCACGTCCTCTGTATCTCGGCCTTTCAATATCTGATCAGTTTCAATGAGATCCTCCCTCATTCTGCTGAGCTCCAGTGAGGACAGGCCCAGAGCCATCAAAAGCTTCTCATATGTTAACCCCTTCATTTCTAGGACAGTTCTCGCCAACCTCCTCTGGGCCCTCTCCAATTCCAGCACATCCCTTCTCCGATAGTTGGCCCCAAACTGCTCTAGTAATGTCTCCACAATCTCTCCAGCTCCTGTTTCAGGACTCTGGAGTGAAGTCCACCCAGTTTTGGTGACTTATCCACAGCTTTCTAGAACTTTGTCCTTACTTCTGGCTATTAAGTTCTTCTACCCCTGACCCTCTTGAAGAGGGGGGCAGTGAGAGAGGTGGAAGAGGTAAGAGAAAGTGGGTAAAGGAGGGGACAGAGATATGGGGAAGGGAGGAGACATGGTGGTGGGGGAGAGAAAGGGAGATGGAGTGTTCTCGGTGACTCCACTCAGTCCCCAATGTAACCATTCGGCCTGAGTGACCCAGATCGAGCCCTGTGACACTGATTGACTCTTGCTGATCTGCAGCAACTCCAACTGACCACTGGTTGCCCCTACCTTGCTGATGAAGGAGTCCTTGCTGCAGAGTTTCTCGATGTACCTGAGGATCTCGACCTCCTCCTCACAATGCTCCTCAGGAGGTTCTCGAAGGTGAGCCTCGGTATCGGGCGGCGGCAGGCCCAGGGCCTCCATGATCTCAATGTACTGCTCCACCGCCTCGAGGGGGATGGACTGGTGGTGCCCACCCGTGCCACGGGCTGGGGTCTTCGGCTGTTTGTGGGACCGCTGGGATCCTCCTTTACCTCCGGCCTTCCGTCCACCAGGGTCTGCAAGAGGGAATTCATGGGACGGGGGTCAGAGGGATGGCAGAGGGACTTCCTCAGCAATTCAACTCAAACAACCCAACCCAAAATAACTGTATACAACACAACCAGCATGACCAAATACAACATTACACATTTCAACCCCCCAGAACCCAACACCACCCAACCAAACCATCCCAATACAACCCCAGCAGAATCAAACACAACACAACGTAATTCAACACCTTCCAACCCACCAGAACCCAACACCACCCATCCAAACCATCCCAACACAACCCAGCGCAATCGAACACAACACAACACAACATAATCCAACACCTTCCAACCCACCATAACCCAACACGACACACCCAAACCATCCCAACACAACCCAGCGCAATCGAACACAACACACCTTCCAACCCAAAACAACCAAACCATCCCAACACTATTGAACACAACACAACATAACCCAACACCACCCAACCAAACCATCCCAACACAACCCCAGCAGAATCAAACACAACACAACATAACCCAACACCACCCAACCAAACCATCCCAACACAACCCCAGCAGAATCAAACACAACACAACATAATCCAACACCTTCCAACCTACCAGAACCCAACACAACACAACACAACCAAACTATCCCAACACAATCGAACACAACACAATGTAATCCAACACCTTCCAACCCACCAGAACCCAACACAACACAACACAACCAAACCATCTCAACACAATCGAACACAACAGAATGTAATCCAACACCTTCCAACCCACCATAACCCAACACCACCCAACCAAACCATCCCAACACAATCGAACACAATGCAACGTAATGCAACACCTTCCAACCCAAAACCCAACACTACACTACACATAGCCTCAAGATTCTGGGCAGTAGGATGGAGATGAGGAGGTACTGCTTTTCCCAGAGAGCGGTGAATCTGTGGAATTCTCTGCCCAATGAAGCAGTGGAGGCTACCTCAGTAAATATATTTAAGACAAGGTTGGATAGATTTATGCATTGTGAGGGAATTGAGGGTAATGGGGAAAAGGCAGGTGGGTGGTGATGAATCCATGCCCAGATCAGCCATCATCTTATTGAATGGCAGAGCAGGCTCAACCAGTCAGATGGCTTACTCCTGTTCCTATTTCTTATGTTCTTACGTACTTACACAACACAACACAATCCAACACCTTCTGACCCACCATAACTCGACACAACTCAACCCAAACTGACCCAGCCCAACCAAACACACCAAAAACATAACCCAACACCTTCCGACCCACCATAACTAGACACAACTCAACCCAAACTGACCCAGCCCAACCAAACACACCAAAACATAACCCAATACCTTCTGACCCACCATAACTCGACACAACTCAACCCAAACTGACCCAGCCCAACCAAACACACCAAAAACATAACCCAACACCTTCTGACCCACCATAACTCAACACAACTCAACCCAAACTGACCCAGCCCAACCAAACACACCAAAAACATAACCCAACACCTTCTGACCCACCATAACTCGACACAACTCAACCCAAACTGACCCAGCCCAACCAAACACACCAAAAACATAATCCAACACCTTCCAACCCACCATAACTCGACACAACTCAACCCAAACTGACCCAGCCCAACCGAACACACCAAAAACACAACCCAACACCTTCCGACCCACCATAACTCGACACAACTCAACCCAAACTGACCCAGCCCAACCAAACACACCAAAAACATAACCCAACACCTTCTGACCCACCATAACTCGACACAACTCAACCCAAACTGACCCAGCCCAACCAAACACACCAAAAACATAATCCAACACCTTCCAACCCACCATAACTCGACACAACTCAACCCAAACTGACCCAGCCCAACCGAACACACCAAAAACATAACCCAACACCTTCTGACCCACCATAACTCGACACAACTCAACCCAAACTGACCCAGCCCAACCAAACACACCAAAAACATAACCCAACACCTTCTGACCCACCATAACTCAACACAACTCAACCCAAACTGACCCAGCCCAACCAAACACACCAAAAACATAACCCAACACCTTCTGACCCACCATAACTCGACACAACTCAACCCAAACTGACCCAGCCCAACCAAACACACCAAAAACATAATCCAACACCTTCCAACCCACCATAACTCGACACAACTCAACCCAAACTGACCCAGCCCAACCGAACACACCAAAAACACAACCCAACACCTTCCGACCCACCATAACTCGACACAACTCAACCCAAACTGACCCAGCCCAACCAAACACACCAAAAACATAACCCAACACCTTCTGACCCACCATAACTCGACACAACTCAACCCAAACTGACCCAGCCCAACCAAACACACCAAAAACATAATCCAACACCTTCCAACCCACCATAACTCGACACAACTCAACCCAAACTGACCCAGCCCAACCAAACACACCAAAAACATAACCCAACACCTTCTGACCCACCATAACTCGACACAACTCAACCCAAACTGACCCAGCCCAACCAAACACACCAAAAACATAATCCAACACCTTCTGACCCACCATAACTCGACACAACTCAACCCAAACTGACCCAGCCCAACCAAACACACCAAAAACATAATCCAACACCTTCCAACCCGCCATAGCTCAAAGCAACACAACCCAAACTGATCCAGCCCAACCGATCCAACGCAACTCGACACAATCCAGCCCTACACAACACAACACAATAGAATCCAACACATTCCAATTCACCATAACCCACAACCCAACCCAGTACAACTAAACACAACACAAGATGACCTAATCCAATGCAACATAATACAATCGACCTAAGGCAATCCAACCCAACAAAACCCATCCCAACATAATCCAACCCTATAAAACATTTCTCAAACCAACCCGACCCAATCCAACACAATGCTCCCCAAATCTGCCAATCCCCAGCCCACTCTACTACCAGCCTTATCCCCTTCCATCCCATCCCCAGTATGGCTACCAAACCAGTTCAAACCATCACCCTCATCAACAACACAATCCAACGGAATAATTACTGCTAGGGTCCATGAGTTGGGGTTTAAGGTCTGGAGCTGAGGTCAGAGTTGAGGGGTTAGAGTTTGGCATTGGAGGGTCATACTGACCTTCCATGACCTGTTTCTCAGGTTTGGCCTTGGTCCTGGACACCAGCTGGACCCCAGGCGAGATCCCGGCCGGCAGTGGGACTGGGTCTGCAGACCACTGAGCGTTCTCCTCCATCTCGAACTCCATGAACCTGCGGAGAGTCGTTTCAGAGTCAGTGCCGCAGCAGAACTGAAGATCTACCACCAGAGCCCAGCACACCATCCGCAGTGGAAACCTGCGCTAAGTCAGGACCTCCCACCGGCCCTTGCACCACACTCCTAGAAGGCGTCTTACATTCCCAGCTGAGACCACCCACTCCAAGCAGTTACCAGCCCCACAACTACTCTCTTAGCAAAGACCATCCTCTTCTTTGAGACCAACCCAACCTCTCTCGGCAGAGATCATCCCAGCAGAACCATCCCCTCCAGCAGAGCCTAGCCCCCTCCCACCACTATCCAGCAGACCAAGCCCCTCCCTATGGAGGCCAGCCCTCCCACCTCTCTCCCAGCAGACCATCCCCTCCAGCAAAGCCCAGCCCCTTTCCACCTGGTAGACCAATCCTCCCAGCAGAGACCATGCCCTCCCAGCAGAGATCAGACCCTCCCACCTCCCTCCCAGCAGACCTGCCCCCTTCCCACTCACTTCTCCGCCATCTCGTAGTAGATCATCCGATCAAAATTGCTGAGGCGGCACCATTCCTGCACGGCCAAGGGCACTCCCTCCTCGGTGCCCAGCTGTGGTCGGCACTGGGAGAGGGAGCGGAGGACTGGTCTGTGGGGAGAGGCGGTAGGGAAGTGGGGGGGTCATTCCCGTCAATGGCTGTCCCAGACCCACCCTCACTCAAAAAATGATGGGCGGGGCGGTGATTTGAGGCTCTGCATCAGCTGGGTCACGGTGCTGAAGGAGGGCCAATGTGAGATGTGGCACTTTGGGAAGACAAATGGGGGGACAGGACTTTCTCAGTGAATGACAGGACCCTGCGGAGCGTTGTAGAGTAGAGGGACCCTGGAGTGCAGGTACATAGTCTCCTGAAAGTGTTGTCACAGGTAGACAGGCAGGCTGGCCTTCATCAATCAGGGCACCAGTTGGGACGTACTGTTGCAATTCTTCAAGAAGTCGGTGTTCAAACCTGCTTCAGGAAAGATGCCATTAAGCTCGAAAGAGTGAAAACGGGTTTACGAGGATGTTGTCAGGACCCAAGGGATGGAGTTATAGAAGATGTTAGGCAGATCAGTACTTTATTCCCTGGAGTGTGGGAGACTGAGGGGTGACCTGTATAAAATCATGAGCAGTTCAGGAAGGGTGAGATGAAGGAGCTCATACCAATCCTCAGAGGGATCAGAAGTGGAGAGAGTGAGCAGTTTCAAGTTCCTGGCTGTCAAGATCTCTGAGGATCTAACCTGGTCCCAACATATCGATGCAGTTATACAGAAGGCAAGACAGTGGCTATACTTCATTAGGAGCTTGAAGAGATTTGGCATGTCAACAAATACACTCAGATAATTCTATAGTTGTACTGTGGAGAGCATTCTGACAGGCTGCATCACTGTCTGGTCTGGAGGGGCTACTGCACTGGACCGAAAGAAGTTGCAGAGGGTTGTAAATCTATTCAGCTCCATCTTGGGTATTAGCCTACAAAGTACCCAGGACATCTTTAGGGAGTGGTGTCTCAGAAAGGCAGCGTCCATTATTAAGGACCTCCAGCACCCAGGGCATGTCCTTTTCTCACTGTTACCATCAGGTGGGAGGTACAGGAGCCTGAAGGCACACACTCAGCGATTCAGGAACAGCTTCTTCCCCTCTGCCATCCGATTCCTGAATGGACATTGAACCCGTGAACACTACCTCACTTTTTAAATATATATTATTTCTGCTTTTTGCACTATTTTGAATCTATTCAATATATGTATACTGTAATAGATTTACTTATTCAGTATTATTATTTTTCTCTTCTTCTATATCACATTGAACTGCTGCTGCTAAGTTAACAAATTTCACGTCACACGCCAGCGATAAGAAACCGGATTCTGATTCTGGGGTAGGGCGAATGCACACAGAGCTTTTCCCCAGGGCTGGGGAATCAAAAACCAGAGGGCACAGGCTGATGGTGAGAGGGGAGAGAGGGCCTGGGTGACAACGTTTTCACACAGAGGTCGGTCCATATATGGAGGGAGCTACCAAAGGAAGTAGTTGAGGCAGGCAGATTAAGAATATTTAAGACTATTCAATGAATATACTGTTGGTGGCTGCTAAAAAGACTTACTAGGAAATGGTTATCACAGGAGAGCCCAACTTTAAATGCATGGATGGAAATTACAATGGACATTTACAAAATGGAGAAGATAACGGCATCTGTTAATCATAAGTTGGAACAATTTGATTCATACTGGGGGAAAATAGTTTAACGACGTAACACCTCATAGGCCTGATTTTATTCTCACAGATCGATGAATATGTTATAAAAAAAAAGATCACTCCCTACGTGTGCATAGCTTTCTCCTTTCACTTGTTCTTTCTTTCCTCTCTTTTCTATAAGTGTCCTCATACCTCAGATAAATCAAACACGAGGAAATCTGCAGGTGCTGGAAATTCAAACAACACACACAAAATGCTAGTGGAACCCAGCAGGCCAGGCAGCATCTATAGGGAGAAGCCCTGTCAACGTTAACAACAACACACACAAAATGCTGGTGGGACGCAGCAGGCCAGACAGCATCTACAGGGAGAAGCCCTGTCAACGTTAACAACACACACAAAACACTCCCTATAGATGCTGCCTGGCCTGCTGCGTTCCACCAGCATTTTGTGTGTGTTGTTGTTACCTCAGATAAATAAGTGGAGATTTGTGGCAAATATGATTATATGATATATATGTACAGTATCTGAAATATATCTTATAGAAATGTTTGTTTGATAATGAACTTCAATAAAAATTAATTACAAATAAAAGAGAATATTTAAGACTCTTGGGCGGGGACGTCGACTGGAAAAGCTGAGAGGGAAATGGCAGGCGATACTGGCTTAGACGGGAATCTTGGTTGACACAGAGTAGATGGGCTGAAGAGCCTCTTTTGCTACTGTTAGACAATGTGCCTCTCTAAGACTCTCTTAGATGTCCTGAGCGTATCTGTGCCTCTACCACCAAGCCTGGCTGGAAAGACTTTAGTTACGGGGAGAGATTGGACAGGCCGGGGAGCATTTTCTGTGTTGTGGCAGAGGCCGAGGGACGACTTGATAGACGTTTATAAGATGATGGGAAATAGATGCCTGGGGACCATGGACTCCTTGTTTATTGATATTGGTCCATGGCATAAAAAGGTTGGGAACCCCTGCCCTAGGGTTGGGGCATCAAGAGAAGGTAAAGGAGGAGATTTAAAAGGGATGAGAGGGGTAGGGGTTCCTACGCCGAGTGTGGTTCATATCCAAAATCGACAGAAGATGGTAGAATCTGTACCTCCAGGCAAGGCAGGGGAGGGAAGGTGGGCTGGGGCGGACAGGCGGGTTTCAGGATTGGTGCTGGAGTGGGATTGGAAGGTCAGGGTTGTTCAGTCCCGGCGGCCCCCTCCTCCCCTCTCCCTTTCCCCTCCCTCTTACATGAAGAAGCAGGCGAGGGCCTCTGTGTCAGGGGACTGGGCGAGGTGGGCTCGGGCCAGTCCCTTGTACTGCTGCCACTTCCGGAAGTTGTGGTAGACGCCTCGGGAGTAGCCAGCGGTGGGGGGCGGCCGGGCTGGAGGGGGGTTACCCGGCCGGCTCGGCACTCCCCCTCCCGATCCCTGCGGGGGCCCCACCACCAGGGGCCTGAGGAGCAGGGGGGGCACCTGCCCCCGCCACGGGCGGCCGGAGTCCGGGGCTCGGGGTGGCGGGGGCAGGGGAGGGGGGTGAGGAGGGGTGATGTGGGGGCTGGCAGGGCGGTGGAGGACCACCCCCCGGCAGAGGGTGACCCCGGTGGGCATGCTGATCACCCGGAGGCCAGAGGAGGGGGGCTGCCTCAGCCAGCGGAGAGGCAGGGGGGGTGAGGCCAGGATCAGCGCCCGGGGTGGGTTCCAGTGGCTGGGGCCAGCAGTCGGCTGGAGCTGCTGTGGGGCGGTAGCGGAAACGTGGGGAGGGGGGAGGTGGGACGTCAAGGGTCCGAGGGGCTGGTCCCTCTCACTCTCCCCCCATAGGGGGCCAAGGGGACTGCTGTGGCTCACTCCCTCCATCCTGGACTGGGCTTCACCTGTGCAGAGAGGAGAGAGGTTAGAGACAGGTGGTGGTTCCTGAACACCCATTCTAGAACACTCCCCTATCCCGGAACAACCCTCCCTGTCCTAGAACACCGACCCTGGACGTACACCTGCTCTGTCCCAAAACATTTTCTTCTGTCCCAGAACTTCCCAGCCCATCCAGAATATTCCCTCTGCCCCTCTAGCCTAAGACTATTTCTCTCCCCCCAGCATTCCAGGCCATTCCGCTCCATCCTATAGCATCTTCAGACCCTGTTCACGAATTCCACCCAACCCAGAATATCGCCACCCCTGCCGTCCCGGAACAACTCACTCTGTGCCAGTACGTCTTCCCTCCTCCCTGAGCATCTACCTACCCCGTCCCAAAATATTTCTCCCCTATCGCAGAACAACATTCCCGTCCCAAAACACATCACTCCCACCCTCCCCCTGCCTGCCTCCCCACCCCATCCCCTCCGACCTCCCTCGGCCACGCTCTCCCTCCCTGCCCCGTCTCCCACTCACCGCGTCCCGGGACAGTTTCTCTCTCGGTTCCGCCGCGAGGTCGGCAACCGGCGGTTCAAAGGAAAACAGCGGCCGCGGGGGCGGGGCCGGGAGAATAGAGACGGGGGAGAGAAAGCGAGAGAGGGCGCGGAGGGAGATGGACATTTTGTGGGTGAAGGGAGATGGACACTGTGGAGTGAAGGGAGATGGACTTTGTGTGGGTGAAGGGAGATGGACACTGTGTGAGTGAAGGGAGATGGACTTTGTGTGGGTGAAGGGAGATGGACTGTTTTCGGTGAAGGGAGATGGACATTCTGTGGGTGAAGGGAGATGGACATTGTGTGGGGTGAAGGGAGATGGACTTTGTGTGGGATAAAGGGAGATGGACTGTGGGATAAAGGGAGATGGACATTCTGTGGGGTGAAGTGAGATGGACACTGTGGGGTGAAGGGAGATGGACATTCTGTGAGTGAAAGGAGATGGACACTGTGGGGTGAAGGGAGATGGACATTGTGTGGGGTGAAGGGAGATGGACTTTGTGTGGGATAAAGGGAGATGGACACTGTGGGATAAAGGGAGATGGACACTGTGGGGTGAAGGGAGATGGACACTGTGGGGTGAAGGGAGATGGACATTGTGTGGGTGAAGTGAGATGGACACTGTGGGGTGAAGGGAGATGGACATTGTGTGGGTGAAGTGAGATGGACACTGTGGGGTGAAGGGAGATGGACATTCTGTGGGTGAAGTGAGATGGACACTGTGTGAGGTGAAGGGAAATGGACTTTGTGTGGGTGAAGGGAGATGGACTTTGTGTGGGTGAAGGGAGATGGACACTGTGGGGTGAAGGGAGATGGACATTCTGTGGGTGAAGGGAGATGGACACTGTGGGGTGAAGGGAGATGGACATTCTGTGGGTGAAGGGAGATGGACACTGTGTGAGGTGAAGGGAGATGGACTTTGTGTGGGGTGAAGGGAGATGGACATTGTGTGGGGCGAAGTGAGATGGACACTGTGGGGTGAAGGGAGATGGACTGTGTGGGATGAAGGGAGATGGACTTTGTGTGGGGTGAAGGGAGATGGACATTCTGTGGGGTGAAGTGAGATGGACACTGTGGGGTGAAGGGAGATGGACTGTGTGGGGTGAAGGGAGATGGACACTGTGGGGTGAAGGGAGATGGACATTCTGTGGGTGAAGGGAGATGGACATTCTGTGGGTGAAGGGAGATGGACACTGTGGGGTGAAGGGAGATGGACATTCTGTGGGTGAAGGGAGATGGACACTGTGTGAGATGAAGGGAAATGGACATTGTGTGGGGTGAAGGGAGATGGACTTTGTGTGGGTGAAGGGAGATGGACACTGTGGGGTGAAGGGAGATGGACATTGTGTGGGGTGAAGGGAGATGGACACTGTGTGAGGTGAAGGGAGATGGACTTTGTGTGGGGTGAAGTGAGATGGACACTGTGGGGTGAAGGGAGATGGACATTCTGTGGGTGAAGGGAGATGGACACTGTGTGAGGTGAAGGGAAATGGACATTGTGTGGGGTGAAGGGAGATGGACTTTGTGTGGGTGAAGTGAGATGGACACTGTGGGGTGAAGGGAGATGGACATTGTGTGGGTGAAGTGAGATGGACACTGTGGGGTGAAGGGAGATGGACTTTGTGTGGGTGAAGGGAGATGGACTTTGTGTGGGTGAAGGGAGATGGACACTGTGGGGTGAAGGGAGATGGACTTTGTGTGGGGTGAAGTGAGATGGACACTGTGGGGTGAAGGGAGATGGACATTCTGTGGGTGAAGGGAGATGGACATTCTGTGGGTGAAGGGAGATGGACACTGTGGGGTGAAGGGAGATGGACATTCTGTGGGTGAAGGGAGATGGACTTTGTGTGGGGTGAAGGGAGATGGACATTCTGTGGGGTGAAGTGAGATGGACACTGTGGGGTGAAGGGAGATGGACTGTGTGGGGTGAAGGGAGATGGACACTGTGGGGTGAAGGGAGATGGACATTCTGTGGGTGAAGGGAGATGGACATTCTGTGGGTGAAGGGAGATGGACACTGTGGGGTGAAGGGAGATGGACATTCTGTGGGTGAAGGGAGATGGACTGTGTGAGATGAAGGGAAATGGACATTGTGTGGGGTGAAGGGAGATGGACATTGTGTGGGGTGAAGGGAGATGGACACTGTGTGAGGTGAAGGGAGATGGACTTTGTGTGGGGTGAAGTGAGATGGACACTGTGGGGTGAAGGGAGATGGACATACTGTGGGTGAAGGGAGATGGACACTGTGTGAGGTGAAGGGAAATGGACATTGTGTGGGGTGAAGGGAGATGGACTTTGTGTGGGTGAAGTGAGATGGACACTGTGGGGTGAAGGGAGATGGACATTCTGTGGGTGAAGGGAGATGGACATTCTGGGGGTGAAGTGAGATGGACACTGTGGGGTGAAGGGAGATGGACATTCTGTGGGTGAAGGGAGATGGACTGTGTGGGGTGAAGGGAGATGGACAGTGTGGGGTGAAGGGAGATGGACATTCTGTGGGGTGAAGGGAGATGGACTTTGTGTGGGGTGAAGGGAGATGGACATTCTGTGGGTGAAGGGAGATGGACTGTGTGGGGTGAAGGGAAATGGACATTCTGTGGGTGAAGGGAGATGGACATTCTGTGGGGTGAAGGGAGATGGACATTCTGTGGGGTGAAGGGAGATGGACTGTGTGGGGTGAAGGGAGATGGACATTCTGTGGGTGAAGGGAGATGGACATTCTGTGGGGTGAAGGGAGATGGACTTTCTGTGGGTGAAGGGAGATGGACTGTGTGGGGTGAAGGGAAATGGACATTCTGTGGGTGAAGGGAGATGGACATTCTGTGGGTGAAGTGATATGGACACTGTGTGGGGTGAAGGGGGATGGACATTCTGTGGGTGAAGGGAGATGGACATTCTGTGGGTGAAGTGATATGGACACTGTGTGGGGTGAAGGGAGATGGACAGTGTGGGGTGAAGGGAGATGGACTGTGTGGGGTGAAGGGAGATGGACAGTGTGGGGTGAAGGGAGATGGACATTCTGTGGGGTGAAGGGAGATGGACTTTGTGTGGGGTGAAGGGAGATGGACATTCTGTGGGTGAAGGGAGATGGACTGTGTGGGGTGAAGGGAAATGGACATTCTGTGGGTGAAGGGAGATGGACATTCTGTGGGTGAAGGGAGATGGACATTCTGTGGGGTGAAGGGAGATGGACTGTGTGGGGTGAAGGGAGATGGACATTCTGTGGGTGAAGGGAGATGGACATTCTGTGGGGTGAAGGGAGATGGACATTCTGTGGGTGAAGGGAGATGGACTGTGTGGGGTGAAGGGAGATGGACATTCTGTGGGTGAAGGGAGATGGACATTCTGTGGGGTGAAGGGAGATGGACATTCTGTGGGTGAAGGGAGATGGACATTCTGTGGGTGAAGGGAGATGGACATTCTGTGGGTGAAGTGATATGGACACTGTGTGGGGTGAAGGGAGATGGACTTTGTGTGGGTGAAGTGAGATGGACACTGTGGGGTGAAGGGAGATGGACATTGTGTGGGGTGAAGGGAGATGGACACTGTGTGAGGTGAAGGGAAATAGACATTGTGTGGGATAGAGTAAGATGGACACTGTGGGGTCAAAGGAGATGGACATTATGTGGGGCGAAGGGAGGATGGACTGTATGGAGCGAAGGGGGTTGGACATTGTTTGCAGTGAAGGGAGATGGACTTTGTGTTTGATAAAGGAAGATGGACTGTGTGGGATGATGGGAGATGGACTGTGTGGAGCGAAGGGGCATGGACACTGTGTGGGATGATGGGAGATGAGCTTTGTCTAGGATAAAGGAAGATGGACACTGTGTGGAGCGAAGGGAGATGGACATTGTGTGGGATAAAGGGAGATGGACACTGTGCGGGATGATGGGAGATGGACTGTGTGGAGCGAAGGGGCATGGACATTGTTTTGCGGTGAAGGGAGACGGACTTTGTGTTTGATAAAGGAAGATAGACACTGTTAGGGGTGAAGGGGGATGGACATTGTGATGAATATAAGACAACTGGAAAAGAACTCAAGAAGGTAATTAAGGAAAAGCAGGAGGGATCCTGAAAAGTCCTTGGCTAGTTGGATTAGAAAGAATCCCAAGGCATTCTATACTTCCATCAAGAGAAAGTGGATAATTAGGAAGAGGGTAGGGCCACTCAAGGATAAAAGGGGGTGGGGCATTTGCCTGGGCATGGGTGAGGTACTCCAGATCATTAACAAGGAGAAGAATGTAGAGGATAGGGAGAACAGTGGTGAGCATATGCGTATGTTAGGGGACGGAAAGGTAAAGGGGAGGTAGTGTTGCGTCTCTTAAAGAGCATTAAGGTGGATAAGTCCTCAGGGCCTGATGGTACATACCCCAGATTATTGAGAGGCAAAAGAAGAAGCTGTTGGGGACTTGACCAATATCTTTGTGTCCTCTCTAGCCTCGGGTGAGGCCCCGGAGGACTGGGAAGTAGCTAATTCTTGTTATCATTATTTAAACAGGGCTACAGGGGTCATCCTGCAAATGATAGACCGGCCAGTCTCACATCAGTGGCAGGGAAGTTACCGGACAGCCTTCTGAAAGATAGCATTCGGAAAATCATGGCCTAATTAGAGGGAGCCAGCTTGGCTTTGTGCCGGGCAAGTTATGTCTAAATCGAATGAGTTTTTCTTTTGACAAGGTGACTCTGATCAGGCCGCATCTGAACCAACGTTCCCTCTAACAACCAGTGCGTCCGCAGAAAACTTGTGCCGTGCAATCTTTCTGCTCAGCAACGACAGCACTGTTCTGCCTGTGAATGGACCAGAGAGACACGCCGCTAAGGGTGTAAGTTTTTATTTGGCATGCCCAGTATTTGGAGACACTCTGGAGAGAAGATCCTTGAACCAAGTTACATCACATTTTCATCTGCTAAAGAACAATTGCTATAGTTACACTGGATTCATAATGCTTTCTTTGAGTTACATATAATCAGACTCAGATTTAATCGCTGACGTATGCCGTGAAGTTTGTAAACTTTGCCGCAGCAGTACAATTAAATACATAATAATGGAGAAAAACTATGAATTAAAGTAATTATATATATTAAATAGTTAAATTAAAAAATATTGCAGTAAAATAGAAATAAAAAAGTAGTGAGGTAGTGTTCATGGGATCAATGCTCATTCAGATGGCAGAGGGGAGGAAGCTGTTCCTGAATCGTTGAGTGTGTGTCTTCAGGCTCCTGTACCTCCTTCCTGATGGCAGAAGGGAGGAAGCTGTTCCTGAATCACTGAGTGTGTGTCTTCAGGCTCCTGTACCTCCTGCCTGATGGTATCAGTGAGAACAGGGCACGGCCTGGGTAATGGATGGCAGAGGGGAAGAAGCTGTTCCTGAATCGCTGAGTGTGTGTCTTCAGGCTTCCTGATGGTAGCAGTGAGAACAAGGCATGACCTGAGTCCTTAATGATGAAGGCCATCTTTTTGAGCACAACTCCTTGAAGATGGCATCCGTTAGTTTTGTGAAACCATGGATTTGCACCTTGGAAGAGACTGGCAGTTGCCCAAGCTGCAAGTCTCCCCTCTCCACGCCACCAATGTGGTCTCAAGCAGCTCGGCACCGGTGTCGTCGCAGAGCAATGTGTTGTTATGAAGCTCAAGGACGCAACACGCCGCCTCAGCTGAGGCTCAAACCAGTGACCTTTAGATCACTAGGCCGATGCCTTATCCACTAGGCCACGCGCCAACTCCTGGATATTATAGAGGCTAATACCCACGATGGAGCTGACTAACTTTACAGCTCTCTGCAGCTGACTTTGATCCCGTGCAGGAGCTCTCCTGCATCCCCTTATCAGATGGCGACGCACCCAGTCAGAATGCTTTCCACAGTACACCTGTAGAATTTGCAGCTGGTTTAGGTGACGTACAAGATCTCCTTAAACTCCCACTGGTCACTGTCTTGCCTTCTTCGAGGTTGCATTAATATGTTGGGAGCAACTCACACAAAATGCTGGAGGAACTAAGCAGGCCAGGCAACATCTGTGGGAAAAGTACAGACAAGGCTTTGGCTGAGCTCCTTTGGCAGGACTGAGGAGGAAAAAGGAAGATTTCATCTTCCTCAGGGTAGGCGTTCCTGGAAGAGACTTTGCAGCATAGTAGTCAAGTCACAAAGAAGAGACAATCTACAGATGCTGGAAATCCAAGCCTTCAGCCTGAAACGTCAGCGGTACTTTTTTCCGTAGATGCTGTCTGGCCTGCTGAGTTCCTCCAGCATTTTGTGTGTGTGTGTTGTTCTGACTTCCAGCATCTGCAGACTTCTCTTCTTTTTGGTATGTTGGGACCAGGTTAGGTCTCCCAGGAACTAGAAATTGTTCACTCTCTCAATCAGATCCCTCTATGAGGACTGGTGTGTGTTCCCCTCTGAAGTCTCCAATTTTCAGACACCCAGATCTTCACACCAACACACCTACAGTGAGTGTTAATCACCGCTGTCTCTTAGTTGCATTCATGCACATGCAGACATCTCAGGTCAATGGGATGCTTTCTGGTTTGCAATTGACCCCAGTCTGCAGCTCCAGGAAGACCATTGTTCCCAGCTGCATTTAAAATTCAATCTACTGTTATTTGTGAAGCCAAGCAGAGCTGCAGAATGGATGCTGCTAAAAAAGAGTGACAGGGGAGAGCCATTCAAAAATGCTAATGAGAGAGAGAGAGAGACTCATAATTCAGTATTTTGGCATCTGCAGTGATACTGCCACGGACACTTTGCTTTGAACATGAACTGCTCGTTAACACTCCCACTGAGACAAAAGGAGGTAGTGAGGTCTGAGGGACAGGGTGATACCCCATCGAGCGGGGGAGGGGGGATAAAATAGTGAGTTTGCTAAGACACCGCAGACACGCCACGAGACCCTGGGGCCATTGTGCCCCCACAAGTCGGTGGGAGTTTGGAGGACTGATTTGCAGGAATCGGCCTGAAGCTCACAGGGTATAAAGGTACGGCCGGTGGGGACCTGTTGTGTGTCCACCCTTGGCTGGGTGACGGGTTCACCACGGAAGAACGATTGCATCTGGAACGGAGGGGTCACAGTCGGTGACCACAACGGGACAACGATCACATCTGGAACGGAGGGGTCACAGTCAGTGACCACAACCGGACAAGAAGGTTGCCTGAAATCTCAGCTGTATCTCTCTCTCTCTCTCTCCAACAGACCACAACAACTACCTCGAACTACACTAAACTGAACTGAACTCTGCTTCTCCTGAAGACTGATCATTTACCCCTAGACTTCGATAGAGCTTGGCTGATTCCTATTCCCATATTTCTGTGTATATTATCACTGTTAACCTGTTACATTTATATCCTTGCCTTTAGTGTACTGTATTACTTAATTTACTAATAAACTTTATTAGTTTCTAGCAATTACAGACTCCAACGAGTGTTCCATTTCTGCTGGTTTAACAACCCCGTCACAGAGTATGTTAACCCTACAATCCACATTCAGATCTGAAGACAGGTTGATGTTGAAATTAGTATTGATTATATTCCATATCTCCAGAACAACTCCCTAACAACCAGTATACAGATAATTTTTGCACTGTATCTCAGTACGTGACAACAATAAACCAATTCCAATATGATAAGAGGGTGACTGTTGCCCTCTCTCAGGTAGGGCTGTCTGCATGTCGAGAATTTCCTGGACACTCTTCACGATTCTGCTTTATCAGGAGCCTCAGCCCTCCAGAGTGTGTAATTTTGAAAACGGTGAATGGGCAGAGCAGTGTGGAGGGGGTAACCGGAGATTTCTAGAAACGCTGGAACAGATGGTGACGGCAGCGCGCCATTTCATTGTTTTCTTGGACTCAACCTAACAATTTCAGAACAGATGGCAACAAGACTGAAGCCAGAAGAGTTAGAAATGTACTCACCAAATACTTTGACCCATAACTTACTGAATAAATAAGTATACTCACTTTGCCCTGTTTTCTGTCCTTGCTCGTATGAAGGTGGTTTCTCTATTTATGCAAGTACTTCTCTGACAATAGATGTGTAACAGCCATTGTATGGAAATAAAAGATAATACTGATGCAGACATGTTTTATACATTTAACAAGATACTTTATTAATGCAACAGAGTTAGCCAGTTTTTCAATGTTTATTGTCAGCCAGGTCATACTATCTGTGAACTCCCTGTTGGTTGCCTCCATACGCTCCAGTATTTGTTTTTTTTAGTTTTAAGACCTCCTGTGCGAGTCAGCTGCTGTCCGTCATTTGGCAATTTTCTTTTAAGTTTTTCTTGCCTGTAACTGCACAAACGCACACTTTCACAGCGAGATTCGACACCAAACATGTCGCTTGTCTTCTGTAGATGTGTCCTGCGTATGCCCAGTAGGAGGAGATTCGCCCAAATACCCGTTTTAATGTGGATAGAGATATTTTCAAAAACGCTTGGTGCGGACACCTATCATTTTTATGCAAAACCAGTGTTTTCAAAGTTATCCTGTCTAGTGTGGACGTAGTCTGAGACTCATTCCCTCTGACCCTCACCTCACCAGTTTGTATCAATGCACCAGACATTGAGAATTGAGATTACCTTTGACAATTGTCTACCGTCCATGTACCTATCCAAACGTCTAATGTTGAAATCGAGCACACATGCACAACTTGTGCCGTCAGGTCATTTCCCTTTGAGTGAAGGTGTTTTCCCTTGAACTTTTCACCTTTTACCCTTAACCCATGACCTCTGGTTGTCGTCCCACCCAACCTAAGCGGGAAAAAGCCTGCTTGCTTTTACCCCTCATAACTTTGCATATTGCTATGAAATCTCTTACTTTCTAAGAAATAGAGTCCAATCTTTCATTATGACTCCGGTCCTCCAGATCCAGCAGCATCCTTGTATTTCCATATTCCTGTAGGCAGGTGATCAAAACTGCACTTAATACTCTAATTTAGGCCTCACCAACATCTGATACAACTTCGACATAACATCCCATCTCCCAGACTCAGTACATTGATTTATGAAGGCCAATGTGCCAAAAGCTTTCTTTATGACCCTATCTACATGTGACACCACTTACTATGAATTATCTACCTGTACTCCCAGGTCCCTTTGTTCCACTGCACTCCTCAGTGCCCTACTGTTCTACTCTGGTTAGCGCAAAACCTCTCACTTGTCTGCATTAAATTCCATCTGCCATCTTTCCAGCTGATGCAGATCCGCCTGCAAGCCATGATGGCCTTCCTCACTGTCCACTACTCTCCTAATCTTTGTGTCCTCTGCAAATTAGTAGATTCTTCTAATTCCCACTGAATAATGGGTGTTATAGTGTGATCTCAACAAAGTGATCACTTCTACTTCAAAAATTGAGGAATAGAGGACCTCAGTATACAAGGTAGGACACACACTGAATGGTGGGGAGTGTCAATGGACAGTGGGGACAGAGGGATCTCGGTGTACAAGGGTAGAACACACACTGTGAATGGTGGGGAGTGTGGAGGGACAGAGGGACCTCGGTGTACAAGGTAGGACACACACTGAATGGTGGGGAGTGTCAATGGACAGTGGGGACAGAGGGATCTCGGTGTACAAGGGTAGAACACACACTGTGAATGGTGGGGAGTGTGGAGGGACAGAGGGACCTCGGTGTACAAGGGTAGAACACACACTGTGAATGGTGGGGAGTGTCGAGGGAGAGAGGGATCTCAGTGTACAAGGGCAGGACACACACTGTGAATGGTGGGGAGTGTGGAGGGACAGAGGGACCTCGGTGTACAAGGGCAGGACACACACTGTGAATGGTGGGGAGTGTCCAGGGACAGAGGGACCTCGGTGTACAAGGGCAGGACACACACTGTGAATGGTGTGGAGTGTCAAGGGACAGGGGGACCTCGGTGTATGAGGGCAGGACACACACTGTGAATGGTGTGGAGTGTCAATGGACAGTGGGGACAGAGGGATCTCAGTGTACAAGGGTAGAACACACACTGTGAATGGTGGGGAGTGTCGAGGGAGAGAGGGATCTCAGTGTACAAGGGCAGGACACACACTGTGAATGGTGGGGAGTGTGGAGGGACAGAGGGACCTCGGTGTACAAGGGCAGGACACACACTGTGAATGGTGGGGAGTGTTGAGGGACAGAGGGACCTCGGTATACAAGGGCAGGACACACACTGTGAATGGTGTGGAGTGTCAAGGGATAGAGGGACCTCGGTGTACGAGGGTAGAACACATACTGTGAATGGTGTGGAGTGTCGAGGGACGGTGGGGACCTTGGTGTATGAGGTAATGTTACACAGACAGTGAGAGTACTGTTAGATGTGATGTCTTTGGGATACTGGCCTTCATTACTTGGAGCACGGAGTATCAGATCAGGGAGGTATTGTACTCTATAAAACTGGCCAAGAGGACCACAACCTTGTCATAGGATTTGGAAGCTTGCTTGCCTTGGTAACCTGGAGAATTATGTTGGCTGGAATCAGGACTTTATGCTTTGGCTTCTGGTCCAGTCACCAGTGCCAAACAGGTCAAAGGGTAGAGGCCAGACTAAGAGTGGTCTGCCGGTCCTCAAGGTTCAGCTCAGGGTTAACAACCCTGACTGGTCAAACAGAATTGTTATGGAAACAGCAATGAATACTGCTATGAAGAGAGATGGAGGACCTATTGTTGCCCTAAATGCCCGCGGTGTCAGGTGCTATGAAAATAGGGTCAGACCTTGGCTGGAGGGCCTTGTACAGTTCTCATCCCCAAATTTCAGGAAAGGGCTAAGGACATTGGAATGGAGACAGAAGAGATACCCCAAGACCTTGCTTGAGGTGGAGTGGCTCAGGGGTCGAAAGGGAGGTGCACATAATTATGAACAGATGGATTAGGAGTTGAAAGGTTCCTGTCTCTAGGTCAGACCCACACCGGGAGCACCGTGCACAGTTTGTATCCCTGGATCAAACCCACACCGGGAGCACCATGCACAGTTTGTATCCCTGGATCAAACCCACACCGGGAGCACCATGCACAGTTTGTATCCCTGGATCAAACCCACACCGGGAGCACCATGCAGAGTTTGTATCCCTGGATCAAACCCACACCGGGAGCACCGTGCACAGTTCCCATCTCCGTATTCCTGGGTCAGACCCACACTGGGAACACTGTGCACAGTTCCCGTCTCCGTATCCCTGGGTCAGAACCACACCAGGGAGCACCGTGCACAGTTCCTGTCTCCGTATTCCTGGGTCAGACCCACACAGGGAACACTGTGCATAGTTCCCATCTCCGTATCCGTGGGTCAGACCAACACCGGGGAGCACCGTGCACAGTTCCTGTCTCCGTATCCCTGGGTCAGACCCACACCGGGAGCACCGTGCACAGTTCCTGTCTCCGTATCCCTGGGTCACACCCACACCGGGAGCACCGTGCACAGTTCCCGTCTCTGTATCCGTGGGTCAGACCCTCTTGGGGAGCACCCATGCACAGTTCCTGTCTCCGTATTCCTGGGTCAGACCCACACAGGGAGCACCGTGCACAGTTCCCGTCTCTGTATCCCTGGGTCAGACATACACAGGGAACACTGTGCACAGATCCCGCCTCCGTATCCCTGGGTCAGACCCACACCGGGAACACCGTGCACAGTTCCCATCTCTGTATAGGGATGGAGGAGAAGGGGGCAGCGAAGGCATCGGATCATAAGCCACACAGAACATCCGTACGCTAACTTTTATTGTGAGACAGTGCGTAACACGACGATTACAGTCTTCTCCCCACAAGTAGCGAAGCCTCATCTCTCCTCGTGCACGCTGCACAGGCGAAGCCAAAGCTTGGAGGATGGGGGGGCACTAGGGCCCACTGGCCATCGGCTGGCACGTCAGAAGGTGGGGGACGGCTGCTGAGTGGGCAGGATGTTGAAGCGTTTCTTCAAGGTCACCCTGTGCCTGGAGTACTTGTCATCGGGCGAGAACCGCGCTGGGTGGGCTGTTGTGGTCACTCGACCCTGGGGGTCCACCTTCTGCACAGGGGGAGAGAGATTGAGGGAGGGGAGGAGAAAGGGAGAGATTAGAACATTAGAAGCAAAGGGTCACTGATTGTGCCCTCATCCACAAATTCCTAGTGGACCAGGACAGGGTGTCCTCAACCTGGTCTAACCATGGAGACCCCACGGTTAATAAAGTGCACCAACACCTCTATCTCTTTGGCATGTCTCTGCCGACTCACACCAATATTTACCACTCAGAACCAGAAGATCACAGCCCGTCCCGTGACACAAGGTACTGCAGGCAGTTGTGGGCACAGCCCAGCACTGTGTTTGCATTTCCCGCACCTTGGAAAAGCAGTCAATATAACCAAAAACCCCACCTATATGACATAGAAGCAGAAGTAGCCATTTGGCCCATTGAGCCCACCCTATTCCATCATGGCCGGTTTACTAACCCTCTCAATCCCGTCCTCCTGCCTTCTCGTAACTTTTGATAACCCGGTTAATCAAGACCCTATCGTCCTCGGCTTTAAATACGCACAACAAACTGCCCTGCGTAGCTGTTTGTGGCAATGAATTTCACACAGTCACCAAGCTCTGGCTACAGAAATTCCTCCTAATCTCTGTCCTGAGGGTGTGAACTCCGGTCCTGGACTCACCCACCACAGGAGACATCCTCTCTGCATCCACTCTATCCAGGTCTTTCAATATTCCAGCAACACACATGCACACACACAAAACACTGGAGGAACTCAGCAGGCCAGGCAGCAACCATGGGAAAAGTAGTCAACGTTTTGGGCTGAGACCCTCCAGCTGGACACACACGATGGGTCATCAATGACAGTCCTCTTTCATTCTTCTGAATTCCAGCGAGTACAGACCCACAGCCATCAAATGCTGCTCGTACATTAACCCTTTCATCCCGGGAACAATGCTTGTGAACCTCATCAGGACCCATGCCGCCACATAATTTCTTAGATAAAGGGTCCAAAATTACTCACAAACCTCCAAGTATAGCCTTTTAAAGCTTCATCCTTGCACTCACCCTGGGCTTCAAACCCCGCTGTTGAACGGCTACCTATACAAGACATTCCACTGACCTCAGAATTTACGCAGCTTGTCCTGACCTCTGGAAACTTAACTCTTTATTCTGCGCTCTGTTATGGTCTTCCCTTGCACTACCTCATTGTCAAGTTGTTATGAAATTTTCTGCATTATTGCCCGTGGGCATAGTTCAGCACATCATGAAAACCAACCAGCCTCCTCCTCTCTCCCATGGACAGAAGTTAAAACAGACTGAAATCACACACCACCAGGCTCAAAGACAGCTTCCACCCCCGCTTTCGAGTCATAGACAGTCTCAGCAGGGCCCTGTACTAGTGAGGTTTCTCCACTACAATCCTCGAGGAGGGGGGACCCTTCACGCTCCGTATCTCCCGCTGCTCTCTCTGTGACCGGCGGACAGCTTCCCTCAGTAGGAACACCCTCCCCCATCTCATGCTGTTCGACAACCCTTCGTATTTCGGTCTTCAGCCCTGTCCCCGACCCTCCCCTGAACACTCTCCCTCATATCATATCACCACTGACCTCTACGCATTGCCGATGACCCAATGAAACCAAGACTCTGACACCCAGAGCCTAACCCTAACCCCGACCATTACCCTTCTTCCCCAGACCACCAACCCTCTTGCTCGGCTCCCTGACCACCCTCCTCCCCTGACCCCCGACCCCTACCCTTCTCCCCTGACCCCCGACCACTACCCTTCTCCCCTGACCCCCGACCCCTACCCTTCTCCCCTGACCCCCGAACACTACCCTTCTCCTGACCCCCGACCACTACCCTTCTCCCCGACCCCCGACCACTACCCTTCTCCCCTGACCCCCGACCACTACCCTTCTCCTCTGACCCCTGACCACTACCCTTCTCCTCTGACCCCCGACCACTACCCTTCTCCTCTGACCCCCAACCTCCACCCTTCTCCTCTGACCCCCGACCACTACCCTTCTCCTCTGACCCCCGACCACTACCCTTCTCCTGACCCCCGACCACTACCCTTCTCCCCGACCCCCGACCACTACCCTTCTCCCCTGACCCCCGACCTCCACCCTTCTCCCCTGACCCCCGACCACTACCCCTCTCCTGACCCCCGACCACTACCCTTCTCCCCTGACCCCCGACCTCCACCCTTCTCCCCTGACCCCCGACCACTACCCTTCTCCCCTGACCCCCGACCACTACCCCTCTCCTGACCCCCGACCACTACCCTTCTCCCCTGACCCCCGACCTCCACCCTTCTCCCCTGACCCCCGACCACTACCCTTCTCCTCTGACCCCCGACCACTACCCTTCTCCCGTCCCCGACCTCTACCCTTCTCCCCGACCCCCGACCACAACTCTTCTCTTCTGACCCCCGACCACAACCCTTCTCCCCTGACCCCCGACCACTACCCTTCTCCTCTGACCCCCGACCACTACCCTTCTCCTCTGACCCCCGACCACTACCCTTCTCCCCTGACCCCCGACCACTACCCTTCTCCCCTGACCCCCGACCTCCACCCTTCTCCCCTGACCCCCGACCTCCACCCTTCTCCCCTGACCCCCGACCCCTACCCTTCTCCCCTGACCCCCGACCACTACCCTTCTCCCCTGACTCCCGACCACTACCCTTCTCCTCTGACCCCCGACCACTACCCTTCTCCCCTGACCCCCGACCACTACCCTTCTCCTCTGACCCCCGACCACTACCCTTCTCCCCTGACCCCCGACCCCTACCCTTCTCCCCTGACCCCCGAACACTACCCTTCTCCCCTGACCCCCGACCTCCACCCTTCTCCCCTGACCCCCGACCCCTACCCTTCCCCCCTGACCCCCGACCTCCACACTTCTCCCCTGACCCCCGACCTCCACCCTTCTCCCCTGACCCCCGACCACTACCCTTCTCCCGTCCCCCGACCTCTACCCTTCTCCCCGAACCCCGACCACAACCCTTCTCCCCTAACCCCCGACCACTACCCATCTCCTCTGACCCCCGACCACCACCCTTCTCCCCTGACCCCCGACCTCCACCCTTCTCCCCGACCCCCGACCCCCGACCACTACCCTTCTCCCCTAACCCCCGACCACTACCCTTCTCCCCTGACCCCCGACCACTACCCTTCTCCTCTGACCCCCGACCACCCTTCTCCCCTGACCCCCGACCACTACCCTTCTCCCCTGACCCCCGACCACTACCCTTCTCCCCAGACCCCCGACCACTACCCTTCTCCCCTGACCCCCGACCTCCACCCTTCTCCCCTGACCCCCGACCACTACCCTTCTCCTCTGACCCCCGACCACTACCCTTCTCCTCTGACCCCCGACCACTACCCTTCTCCCCTGACCCCCGACCACTACCCTTCTCCCCTGACCCCCGACCTCCACCCTTCTCCCCTGACCCCCGACCTCCACCCTTCTCCCCTGACCCCCGACCCCTACCCTTCTCCCCTGACCCCCGACCACTACCCTTCTCCCCTGACTCCCGACCACTACCCTTCTCCTCTGACCCCCGACCACTACCCTTCTCCCCTGACCCCCGACCACTACCCTTCTCCTCTGACCCCCGACCACTACCCTTCTCCCCTGACCCCCGACCCCTACCCTTCTCCCCTGACCCCCGACCACTACCCTTCTCCCCTGACCCCCGACCTCCACCCTTCTCCCCTGACCCCCGACCCCTACCCTTCCCCCCTGACCCCCGACCTCCACACTTCTCCCCTGACCCCCGACCTCCACCCTTCTCCCCTGACCCCCGACCACTACCCTTCTCCCCTGACCCCCGACCACTACCCTTCTCCCGTCCCCCGACCTCTACCCTTCTCCCCGAACCCCGACCACAACCCTTCTCCCCTAACCCCCGACCACTACCCATCTCCTCTGACCCCCGACCACCACCCTTCTCCCCTGACCCCCGACCTCCACCCTTCTCCCCGACCCCCGACCACTACCCTTCTCCCCTAACCCCCGACCACTACCCTTCTCCCCTGACCCCCGACCACTACCCTTCTCCTCTGACCCCCGACCACCCTTCTCCCCTGACCCCCGACCACTACCCTTCTCCCCTGACCCCCGACCACTACCCTTCTCCCCTGACCCCCGACCACTACCCTTCTCCCCTGACCCCCGACCACTACCCTTCTCCCCTGACCCCCGACCACTACCCTTCTCCCCTGACCCCCGACCTCCACCCTTCTCCCCTGACCCCCGACCTCCACCCTTCTCCCCTGACCTCCGACCACTACCCTTCTCCCCTGACCCCCGACCACTACCCTTCTCCCCTGACCCCCGACCACTACCCTTCTCCCCTGACCCCCGACCCCTACCCTTCTCCCCTGACCCCCGACCACTACCCTTCTCCCCTGACCCCTGACCACTACCCTTCTCCCCTGACCCCCGACCCCTACCCTTCTCCCCTGACCCCCGACCACTACCCTTCTCCCCTGACCCCCGACCACTACCCTTCTCCCGTCCCCCGACCACTACCCTTCTCCCGACCCCCGACCTCCACCCTTCTCCCCTGACCCCCGACCTCCACCCTTCTCCCCTGACCCCCGACCACTACCCTTCTCCCCTGACCCCCGACCACCACCCTTCTCCCCTGACCCCCGACCTCCACCCTTCTCCTCTGACCCCCGACCTCCACCCTTCTCCTCTGACCCCCGACCTCCACCCTTCTCCCCTGACCCCCGACCACTACCCTTCTCCCCTGACCCCCGACCACTACCCTTCTCCCCTGACCCCCGACCACTACCCTTCTCCCCTGACCCCCGACCTCCACCCTTCTCCCCTGACCCCCCACCCCTACCCTTCTCCCCTGACCCCCGACCACTACCCTTCTCCCCTGACCCCCGACCTCCACCCTTCTCCTCTGACCACCGACCTCCACCCTTCTCCCCTGACCCCCGACCACTACCCTTCTCCCCTGACCCCCAACCTCCACCCTTCTCCCCTGACCCCCGACCACTACCCATCTCCTGACCCCCGACCACTACCCTTCTCCCCGACCCCCGACCACTACCCTTCTCCCCTGACCCCCGACCACTACCCTTCTCCCCTGACCCCCGACCACTACCCTTCTCCTGACCCCCGACCACTACCCTTCTCCTCTGACCCCCGACCACTACCCTTCTCCCCTGACCCCCGACCTCCACCCTTCTCCCCTGACCCCCGACCACTACCCTTCTCCCCTGACCCCCGACCTCCACCCTTCTCCCCTGACCCCCGACCACTACCCTTCTCCCCTGACCCCCGACCACTACCCCTCTCCTGACCCCCGACCACTACCCTTCTCCCCTGACCCCCGACCTCCACCCTTCTCCCCTGACCCCCGACCTCCACCCTTCTCCTCTGACCCCCGACCACTACCCTTCTCCCGTCCCCCGACCTCTACCCTTCTCCCCGACCCCCGACCACAACTCTTCTCCTCTGACCCCCGACCACAACCCTTCTCCCCTGACCCCCGACCACTACCCTTCTCCCCTGACCCCCGACCACTACCCTTCTCCCCTGACCCCCGACCACTACCCTTCTCCCCTGACCCCCGACCTCCACCCTTCTCCCCTGACCCCCGACCTCCACCCTTCTCCCCTGACCCCCGACCACTACCCTTCTCCCCTGACCCCCGACCACTACCCTTCTCCCCTGACCCCCGACCACTACCCTTCTCCTCTGACCCCCGACCACTACCCTTCTCCCCTGACCCCCGACCACTACCCTTCTCCCCGACCCCTACCCTTCTCCCCTGACCCCCGACCACTACCCTTCTCCCCTGACCCCCGACCTCCACCCTTCTCCCCTGACCCCCGACCCCTACCATTCTCCCCTGACCCCCGACCTCCACACTTCTCCCCTGACCCCCGACCTCCACCCTTCTCCCCTGACCCCCGACCACCACCCTTCTCCCCTGACCCCCGACCCCTACCCTTCTCCCCTGACCCCCGACTCCTACCCTTCTCCCCTGACCCCCAACCACTACCCTTCTCCCCTGACCCCCGACCACTACCCTTCTCCCCTGACCCCCGACCACTACCCTTCTCCCCTGACCCCCGACCACTACCCTTCTCCCCTGACCCCCGACCACTACCCTACTCCCGTCCCCCGACCTCTACCCTTCTCCCCGACCCCCGTCCACAACCCTTCTCCCCTAACCCCCGACCACCACCCTTCTCCTCTGACCCCCGACCTCCACCCTTCTCCCCGACCCCCGACCACTACCCTTCTCCCCTGACCCCCGACCACTACCCTTCTCCCCTGACCCCCGACCACTACCCTTCTCCCCTGACCCCCGACCACCCTTCTCCCCTGACCCCCGACCACTACCCTTCTCCCCTGACCCCCGACCACTACCCTTCTCCCCTGACCCCCGACCTCCACCCTTCTCCCCTGACCCCCGACCTCCACCCTTCTCCCCTGACCTCCGACCACTACCCTTCTCCCCTGACCCCCGACCACTACCCTTCTCCCCTGACCCCCGACCACTACCCTTCTCCCCTGACCCCCGACCACTACCCTTCTCCCCTGACCCCTGACCACTACCCTTCTCCCCTGACCCCCGACCCCTACCCTTCTCCCCTGACCCCCGACCACTACCCTTCTCCCGTCCCCCGACCACTACCCTTCTCCCGACCCCCGACCTCCACCCTTCTCCCCTGACCCCCGACCTCCACCCTTCTCCCCTGACCCCCGACCACTACCCTTCTCCCCTGACCCCCGACCACTACCCTTCTCCCCTGACCCCCGACCACTACCCTTCTCCCCTGACCCCCGACCACCACCCTTCTCCCCTGACCCCCGACCACCACCCTTCTCCCCTGACCCCCGACCTCCACCCTTCTCCCCTGACCCCCGACCTCCACCCTTCTCCCCTGACCCCCGACCTCCACCCTTCTCCCCTGACCCCCGACCACTACCCTTCTCCCCTGACCCCCGACCACTACCCTTCTCCCCTGACCCCCGACCTCCACCCTTCTCCCCTGACCACCCACCCCTACCCTTCTCCCCTGACCCCCGACCATTACCCTTCTCCCCTGACCCCCGACCTCCACCCTTCTCCCCTGACCCCCGACCTCCACCCTTCTCCCCTGACCCCCGACCACTACCCTTCTCCCCTGACCACTACCCCTCTCCCCTGACCCCCGACCACTACCCCTCTCCCCTGACCCCCGACCACTACCCTTCTCCCGTCCCCGACCACTACCCTTCTCCCCTGACCCCCGACCACTAGCCTTCTCCTGACCCCCGACCACTACCCTTCTCCCCTGACCCCCGACCACTACCCTTCTCCCCTGACCCCCGACCACTACCCTTCTCCCGTCCCCCGACCACTACCCTTCTTCCGTCCCCCGACCACTACCCTTCTCCTCTGACCCCCGACCACTACCCTTCTCCCCTGACCCCTGACCACTACCCTTCTCCCCTGACCCCCGACCACTACCCTTCTCCTCTGACCCCTGACCACTACCCTTCTCCCCTGACCCCCGACCACTACCTTTCTCCTCCGTCCCCCGACCACTACCCTTCTCCTCTGACCCCCGACCACTACCCTTCTCCCCTGACCCCCGACCACTACCCTTCTCCTCTGACCCCCGACCACTACCCTTCTCCCCTGACCCCCGACCCCTACCCTTCTCCCCTGACCCCCGACCACTACCCTTCTCCCCTGACCCCCGACCTCCACCCTTCTCCCCTGACCCCCGACCCCTACCCTTCCCCCCTGACCCCCGACCTCCACACTTCTCCCCTGACCCCCGACCTCCACCCTTCTCCCCTGACCCCCGACCACTACCCTTCTCCCCTGACCCCCGACCACTACCCTTCTCCCGTCCCCCGACCTCTACCCTTCTCCCCGAACCCCGACCACAACCCTTCTCCCCTAACCCCCGACCACTACCCATCTCCTCTGACCCCCGACCACCACCCTTCTCCCCTGACCCCCGACCTCCACCCTTCTCCCCGACCCCCGACCACTACCCTTCTCCCCTAACCCCCGACCACTACCCTTCTCCCCTGACCCCCGACCACTACCCTTCTCCTCTGACCCCCGACCACCCTTCTCCCCTGACCCCCGACCACTACCCTTCTCCCCTGACCCCCGACCACTACCCTTCTCCCCTGACCCCCGACCACTACCCTTCTCCCCTGACCCCCGACCACTACCCTTCTCCCCTGACCCCCGACCACTACCCTTCTCCCCTGACCCCCGACCTCCACCCTTCTCCCCTGACCCCCGACCTCCACCCTTCTCCCCTGACCTCCGACCACTACCCTTCTCCCCTGACCCCCGACCACTACCCTTCTCCCCTGACCCCCGACCACTACCCTTCTCCCCTGACCCCCGACCCCTACCCTTCTCCCCTGACCCCCGACCACTACCCTTCTCCCCTGACCCCTGACCACTACCCTTCTCCCCTGACCCCCGACCCCTACCCTTCTCCCCTGACCCCCGACCACTACCCTTCTCCCCTGACCCCCGACCACTACCCTTCTCCCGTCCCCCGACCACTACCCTTCTCCCGACCCCCGACCTCCACCCTTCTCCCCTGACCCCCGACCTCCACCCTTCTCCCCTGACCCCCGACCACTACCCTTCTCCCCTGACCCCCGACCACCACCCTTCTCCCCTGACCCCCGACCTCCACCCTTCTCCTCTGACCCCCGACCTCCACCCTTCTCCTCTGACCCCCGACCTCCACCCTTCTCCCCTGACCCCCGACCACTACCCTTCTCCCCTGACCCCCGACCACTACCCTTCTCCCCTGACCCCCGACCACTACCCTTCTCCCCTGACCCCCGACCTCCACCCTTCTCCCCTGACCCCCCACCCCTACCCTTCTCCCCTGACCCCCGACCACTACCCTTCTCCCCTGACCCCCGACCACCACCCTTCTCCCCTGACCCCCGACCTCCACCCTTCTCCTCTGACCCCCGACCTCCACCCTTCTCCTCTGACCCCCGACCTCCACCCTTCTCCCCTGACCCCCGACCACTACCCTTCTCCCCTGACCCCCGACCACTACCCTTCTCCCCTGACCCCCGACCACTACCCTTCTCCCCTGACCCCCGACCTCCACCCTTCTCCCCTGACCCCCCACCCCTACCCTTCTCCCCTGACCCCCGACCACTACCCTTCTCCCCTGACCCCCGACCTCCACCCTTCTCCTCTGACCACCGACCTCCACCCTTCTCCCCTGACCCCCGACCACTACCCTTCTCCCCTGACCCCCAACCTCCACCCTTCTCCCCTGACCCCCGACCACTACCCTTCTCCTGACCCCCGACCACTACCCTTCTCCCCGACCCCCGACCACTACCCTTCTCCCCTGACCCCCGACCACTACCCTTCTCCCCTGACCCCCGACCACTACCCTTCTCCTGACCCCCGACCACTACCCTTCTCCTCTGACCCCCGACCACTACCCTTCTCCCCTGACCCCCGACCTCCACCCTTCTCCCCTGACCCCCGACCACTACCCTTCTCCCCTGACCCCCGACCTCCACCCTTCTCCCCTGACCCCCGACCACTACCCTTCTCCCCTGACCCCCGACCACTACCCCTCTCCTGACCCCCGACCACTACCCTTCTCCCCTGACCCCCGACCTCCACCCTTCTCCCCTGACCCCCGACCTCCACCCTTCTCCTCTGACCCCCGACCACTACCCTTCTCCCGTCCCCCGACCTCTACCCTTCTCCCCGACCCCCGACCACAACTCTTCTCCTCTGACCCCCGACCACAACCCTTCTCCCCTGACCCCCGACCACTACCCTTCTCCCCTGACCCCCGACCACTACCCTTCTCCCCTGACCCCCGACCACTACCCTTCTCCCCTGACCCCCGACCTCCACCCTTCTCCCCTGACCCCCGACCTCCACCCTTCTCCCCTGACCCCCGACCACTACCCTTCTCCCCTGACCCCCGACCACTACCCTTCTCCCCTGACCCCCGACCACTACCCTTCTCCTCTGACCCCCGACCACTACCCTTCTCCCCTGACCCCTGACCACTACCCTTCTCCTCTGACCCCTGACCACTACCCTTCTCCCCTGACCCCCGACCACTACCCTTCTCCCCTGACCCCCGACCACTACTCTTCTCCCCTGACCCCCGACCACTACCCTTCTCCTCTGACCCCCGACCACTACCCTTCTCCCCTGACCCCCGACCCCTACCCTTCTCCCCTGACCCCCGACCACTACCCTTCTCCCCTGACCCCCGACCTCCACCCTTCTCCCCTGACCCCCGACCCCTACCATTCTCCCCTGACCCCCGACCTCCACACTTCTCCCCTGACCCCCGACCTCCACCCTTCTCCCCTGACCCCCGACCACCACCCTTCTCCCCTGACCCCCGACCCCTACCCTTCTCCCCTGACCCCCGACTCCTACCCTTCTCCCCTGACCCCCAACCACTACCCTTCTCCCCTGACCCCCGACCACTACCCTTCTCCCCTGACCCCCGACCACTACCCTTCTCCCCTGACCCCCGACCACTACCCTTCTCCCCTGACCCCCGACCACTACCCTACTCCCGTCCCCCGACCTCTACCCTTCTCCCCGACCCCCGTCCACAACCCTTCTCCCCTAACCCCCGACCACTACCCATCTCCTCTGACCCCCGACCACCACCCTTCTCCCCTGACCCCCGACCTCCACCCTTCTCCCCGACCCCCGACCACTACCCTTCTCCCCTGACCCCCGACCACTACCCTTCTCCCCTGACCCCCGACCACTACCCTTCTCCCCTGACCCCCGACCACCCTTCTCCCCTGACCCCCGACCACTACCCTTCTCCCCTGACCCCCGACCACTACCCTTCTCCCCTGAACCCCGACCACTACCCTTCTCCCCTGACCCCCGACCTCCACCCTTCTCCCCTGACCCCCGACCTCCACCCTTCTCCCCTGACCTCCGACCACTACCCTTCTCCCCTGACCCCCGACCACTACCCTTCTCCCCTGACCCCCGACCACTACCCTTCTCCCTGACCCCCGACCACTACCCTTCTCCCCTGACCCCTGACCACTACCCTTCTCCCCTGACCCCCGACCCCTACCCTTCTCCCCTGACCCCCGACCACTACCCTTCTCCCGTCCCCCGACCACTACCCTTCTCCCGACCCCCGACCTCCACCCTTCTCCCCTGACCCCCGACCTCCACCCTTCTCCCCTGACCCCCGACCACTACCCTTCTCCCCTGACCCCCGACCACTACCCTTCTCCCCTGACCCCCGACCACTACCCTTCTCCCCTGACCCCCGACCACCACCCTTCTCCCCTGACCCCCGACCACCACCCTTCTCCCCTGACCCCCGACCTCCACCCTTCTCCCCTGACCCCCGACCTCCACCCTTCTCCCCTGACCCCCGACCTCCACCCTTCTCCCCTGACCCCCGACCACTACCCTTCTCCCCTGACCCCCGACCACTACCCTTCTCCCCTGACCCCCGACCTCCACCCTTCTCCCCTGACCACCCACCCCTACCCTTCTCCCCTGACCCCCGACCATTACCCTTCTCCCCTGACCCCCGACCTCCACCCTTCTCCCCTGACCCCCGACCTCCACCCTTCTCCCCTGACCCCCGACCACTACCCTTCTCCCCTGACCACTACCCCTCTCCCCTGACCCCCGACCACTACCCCTCTCCCCTGACCCCCGACCACTACCCTTCTCCCGTCCCCCGACCACTACCCTTCTCCCCTGACCCCCGACCACTAGCCTTCTCCTGACCCCCGACCACTACCCTTCTCCCCTGACCCCCGACCACTACCCTTCTCCCCTGACCCCCGACCACTACCCTTCTCCCGTCCCCCGACCACTACCCTTCTTCCGTCCCCCGACCACTACCCTTCTCCTCTGACCCCCGACCACTACCCTTCTCCCCTGACCCCTGACCACTACCCTTCTCCCCTGACCCCCGACCACTACCCTTCTCCTCTGACCCCTGACCACTACCCTTCTCCCCTGACCCCCGACCACTACCTTTCTCCTCCGTCCCCCGACCACTACCCTTCTCCTCTGACCCCCGACCACTACCCTTCTCCTCTGACCCCCGACCACTACCCTTCTCCTGACCCCCGACCACTACCCTTCTCCTCTGACCCCCGACCACTACCCTTCTCCCCGACCCCCGACCACTACCCTTCTCCCCTGACCCCCGACCACTACCCTTCTCCTCTGACCCCCGACCACTACCCTTCTCTGACCTCCGACAACTCCCAGGCAGCCCAGCCACCCACAAAGCCCCGATCCCGACCTTCAGGGTGTAAACTCGCTCGCCGTCACTGTTCAGGTAGTAATGCAGGAACATGGTCGCGGCTCCACGAGGGAATCACTGAAATCTGCGTCACTTCCGCTCTCGATGTCACCGGGGCACCGTCTGGACCGGCGGAAGAGTTGCGCACTGAAGGTGTCCTGGCAGGACGGGCAGCAGCGCCTGCGCACTGAGGGAGATTCCTGGCCGGACATGCGGCAGCGCATGCGCACTGAGGGAGACGCAGGCGGGACAGGCAGGGGCGCTTGCGCAGTGAGGGAGATTCCTGGCCGGACTGGCAGCGGCGCCTGCGCAGTGTGGCGCTAGCGGACGCCGGGGAAGTAGCGGAGCGTGCGCATTTCGGTCCAGACGGAAACCTAGGTGGGGGGGGGAGGGGAGAAGGAGCGAGTTCGCCGGTAGCGCCTGCGCACTGCGGTGTCCGTCTGGGCGGGAGGGAACGGCGCCTGCGCAAATTGATCCCCGGCTCTGACAGCTGCAGCGGCGAGCAGGAGCGCGCCGAGCGGTTCCCGCCGCCCGTCAGTCGCCGGTCCCGTACGTCACAGCCGGTTGCCGGCCCGGTCTCCGGCCGACGGTAACGGGTCACCGATCGACCGCTGAACGGCAGGCTGCCGGGCACGGAATGGCCATGTCGGTGCGGTTCACGGTGACACCGACCCGCGCCGAGGACGTACCGGGACTGGGGGGCAGCCCCGATGTCGCCGGCGGCGGAGGCGATGCGGCCGACCGGATGCAGGACGGCGAGACGGCGGCATCGCAGGGAGTTGGCGACCCGGGACAATCAGCGAGCGGCGCAGTGGAAACGGGGGAAGGTGAGTGGAGAAAAGCGGGGTGAGAGGTACCGGTGGGGACGGGTCTGTCACTGTATAACACCGGGGTACGGTACCGGTGGGGACGGGTCCGTCACTGTGTAACACCGGGGTACGGTACCGGTGGGGGCGGGTCTGTCACTGTGTAACACCGGGGTACGGTACCAGTGGGGACGGGTCTGTCACTGTATAACACCGGGGTACGGTACTGGTGGGGACGGGACTGTCACTGTGTAACACCGGGGTACGGTACCAGTGGGGACGGGTCTGTCACTGTATAACACCGGGGTACGGTACTGGTGGGGACGGGACTGTCACTGTGTAACACCGGGGTACGGTACCGGTGGGGACGGGTCCGTCACTGTGTAACACCGGGGTACGGTACCGGTGGGGACGGGTCTGTCACTGTATAACACCGGGGTACGGTACTGGTGGGGATGGGTCTGTCACTGTATAACACCGGGGTACGGTACCGGTGGGAACGGGTCCATCACTGTGTAACACCGGGGTACGGTACCAGTGGGAACGGGTCTGTCACTGTGTAACACCGGGGTACGGTACCGGTGGGGACGGGTCTGTCACTGTATAACACCGGGGTACGGTATCGGTGGGAACGGGTCCGTCACTGTGTAACACCGGGGTACAGTACTGGTGGGGACGGGTCTGTCACTGTGTAACACCGGGGTACGGTACCAGTGGGAACGGGTCTGTCACTGTGTAACACCAGGGTACAGTACCGGTGGGAACGGGTCCGTCACTGTGTAACACCGGGGTACGGTACTAGTGGGGACGGGTCTGTCACTGTATAACACCGGGGTACAGTATCGGTGGGAACGGGTCCGTCACTGTGTAACACCGGGGTACAGTACCGGTGGGGACGGGTCTGTCACTGTGTAACACCGGGGTACAGTACCGGTGGGAACGGGTCTGTCACTGTATAACACCGGGGTACAGTACCGGTGGGGACGGGTCTGTCACTGTGTAACACCGGGGTACGGTACCGGTGGGAACGGGTCTGTCACTGTGTAACACCGGGGTACAGTACCGGTGGGAACGGGACTGTCACCACTGTGTAACACCGGGGTACAGTATCGGTGGGAACGGGTCTGTCACTGTGTAACACCGGGGTACGGTACCGGTGGGGAGGGGTCTGTCACTGTGTAACACCGGGGTACAGTACCGGTGGGAACGGGACTGTCACTGTGTAACACCGGGGTACAGTACCGGTGGGGACGGGTCTGTCACTGTATAACACCGGGGTACAGTACCGGAGGGAACGGGACTGTCACTGTGTAACACCGGGGTACAGTACCGGTGGGAACGGGACTGTCACTGTGTAACACCGGGGAACAGTACCGGTGGGGACGGGTCTGTCACAGTATAACACCGGGGTACGGTATCGGTGGGGACGGGTCTGTCACTGTGTAACACCGGGGTACGGTACCAGTGGGAACGGGTCTGTCACTGTGTAACACAAGGGTACGGTACCGGTGGGGATGGGACAGTCACTGTGTAACACTGGGGTACGGTACCGGTGGGGACGGGTCCGTCACTGTGTAACACTGGGGTACGGTAACGGTGGGGACGGGTCTGTCACTGTGTAACACTGGGGTACGGTACCGGTGGGAACGGGACTGTCACTGTGTAACACCGGGGTACGGTACCGTCACTGTGTAACACCGGGGTACAGTACCGGTGGGAACGAGACTGTCACTGTGTAACACCGGGGTACAGTACCGGTGGGAACGGGACTGTCACTGTGTAACACCGGGGTACAGTACCGGTGGGAATGGGACCGTCACTGTGTAACACCGGGGTACAGTACCGGTGGGAATGGGACCGTCACTGTGTAACACCGGGGTACAGTACCGGTGGGAACGGGACTGTCACTGTGTAACACCGGGGTACGGTACCAGTGGGAATGGGACCGTCACTGTGTAACACCGGGGTACAGTACCGGTGGGAACGGGACTGTCACTGTGTAACACCGGGGTACGGTACCAGTGGGAACGGGACTGTCACTGTATAACACCGGGGTATGGTACCGGTGGGGATGGGTCTGTCACTGTGTGACACCGGGGTACGGTACCGGTGGGGATGGGTCTGTCACTGTGTAACACCGGGGTACGGTACCGGTGGGAACGGGTCTGTCACTGTATAACACCGAGGTACGGTACCGGTGGGGACGGGTCTGTCACTGTATAACACCGGGGTACGGTATCGGTGGGAACGGGTCCGTCACTGTGTAACACCGGGGTACAGTACCGGTGGGAACGGGTCTGTCACTGTGTAACACCGGGGTACAGTAGCGGTGGGAACGGGTCTGTCACTGTGTAACACCGGGGTACAGTACCAGTGGGAACGGGTCTGTCACTGTGTAACACCGGGGTACAGTACCGGTGGGAACGGGACTGTCACTGTGTAACACCGGGGTACAGTATCGGTGGGAACAGGTCTGTCACTGTGTAACACTGGGGTACGGTACCGGTGGGGAGGGGTCTGTCACTGTATAACACCGGGGTACATTACCGGTGCGGGCGGGTCTGTCACTGTGTAACACCGGGGTACAGTACTGGTGGGGATGGGTCCGTCACTGTATAACACCGGGGTACGGTACCGGTGGGGATGGGTCTGTCACTGTATAACACCGGGGTACAGTACTTGTGGGGACGGGTCCGTCACTGTATAACACCGGGGTATGGTACCGGTGGGGACGGGTCCATCACTGTGTGACACTGGGGTACAGTACCGGTGGGAACGGGACAGTCACTGTATAACACTGGGGTACGGTACCGGTGGGGACGGGTCTGTCACTGTATAACACTGGGGTACGGTACCGGTGGGGATGGGACTGTCACTATGTAACACCGGGGTACGGTACTGGTGGGAACGGGACTGTCACTATATAACACCGGGGTACGGTACCGGTCGGGACGGGTCCATCACTGTGTAACACCGGGGTACAGTACCGGTGGGAACGGGTCCGTCACTGTGTAACACCAGGGTACGGTATCGGTGGGAACGGGTCCGTCACTCTGTAACACCGGGGTACGGTACCGGTGGGGACGGGTCCATCACTGTGTAACACCGGGGTACAGTACCGGTGGGAACGGGTCCGTCACTGTGTAACACCGGGGTACGGTACTGGTGGGAACGGGTCCATCACTGTGTAACACCGGGGTACGGTACCGTCACTGTGTAACACAGGGGTACGGTACCGGTGGGGACGGGTCTGTCACTATAACACCGGGGTACGGTATCGGTGGGGATGGGTCTGTCACTGTATAACACCGGGGTACGGTATCGGTGGGAACGGGTCTGTCACTGTATAACACCGGGGTACGGTATCGGTGGGAACGGGACTGTCACTGTGTAACACCGGGGTACAGAACCGGTGGGAACGGGTCAGTCACTGTATAACACGGGGGTACGGGTACCGGTGGGGACGGGTCCGTCACTGTGTAACACCGGGGTATGGTACCGGTGGGAACGGGTCCGTCACTGTATAACACCGGGGTACGGTACCGGTGGGGACGGGACTGTCACTGTGTAACACCGGGGTACGGTACCGGTGGGGACGGGTCTGTCACTGTGTAACACCTGGGTACAGTACTGGTGGGGACGGGTCCGTCACTGTATAACACCGGGGTACGGTACCGGTGGGGACGAGTCTGTCACTGTATAACACCGGGGTACAGTACTGGTGGGGATGGGTCCGTCACTGTATAACACCGGGGTATGGTACCGGTGGGGACGGGTCCATCACTGTGTGACACCGGGGTACAGTACCAGTGGGAACGGGATAGTCACTGTGTAACACCGGGGTATGGTACCGGTGGGGACGGGTACGTCACTGTATAACACTGGGGTACGGTACCGGTGGGAACGGGACTGTCACTGTATAACACTGGGGTACGGTACCGGTGGGGACGGGTCTGTCACTGTATAACACTGGGGTACGGTACCGGTGGGGATGGGACTGTCACTATATAACACCGGTGTATGGTACTGGTGGGAACGGGACTATCACAGTATAACACTGGGGTACGGTACCGGTGGGGACGGGTCTGTCACTGTATAACACTGGGGTACAGTACCGGTGGGAACGGGACTGTCACTGTGTAACACCTGGGTACAGTACCGGTGGGGGCGGGTCCGTCACTGTATAACACCGGGGTACGGTACCAGTGGGGACGGGACTGTCACTGTGTAACACCGGAGTACAGTACCGGTGGGAACGGGTCCGTCACTGTATAACACCGGGGTACGGTACCGGTGGGAACGGGTCTGTCACTGTGTAACACCGGGGTACGGTACTGGTGGGGAGGGGTCAGTCACTGTATAACACCGGGGTACATTACCGGTGCGGGCGGGTCTGTCACTGTGTGACACCGGGGTACAGTACTGGTGGGAACGGGACTGTCACTGTGTAACACCTGGGTACAGTACCGGTGGGGGCGGGTCCGTCACTGTATAACACCGGGGTACGGTACCAGTGGGGACGAGTCTGTCACTGTATAACACCGGGGTACAGTACTGGTGGGGATGGGTCCGTCACTGTATAACACCGGGGTATGGTACCGGTGGGGACGGGTCCATCACTGTGTAACACCGGGGTACGGTACCGGTGGGGACGGGTCCGTCACTGTGTAACACCGGGGTACGGTACCGTCACTGTGTAACACCGGGGTACAGTACCGGTGGGAACGGGACTGTCACTGTGTAACACCGGGGTACAGTACCGGTGGGAACGGGACTGTCACTGTGTAACACCGGGGTACAGTACCGGTGGGAACGGGACTGATACTGTATAACACCGGGGTACATTACCGGTGCGGGCGGGTCTGTCACTGTGTAACACCGGGGTACAGTACCGGTGGGGGCGGGTCCGTCACTGTGTAATACCGGGATACAGTACCGGTGGGAACGGGACTGTCACTGTGTAACACCGGGGTACAGTACCGGTGGGGACGGGTCTGTCACTGTGTAACACCGGGGTACGGTACCGGTCGGGACGGGTCCATCACTGTGTAACACCGGGGTACAGTACCGGTGGGAACGGGTCCGTCACTGTGTAACACCAGGGTACGGTATCGGTGGGAACGGGTCTGTCACTGTGTAACACCGGGATACGGTACCGGTGGGGACGGGTCCATCACTGTGTAACACCGGGGTACAGTACCGGTGGGAACGGGTCCGTCACTGTGTAACACCGGGGTACGGTACCGGTGGGAACGGGTCCATCACTGTGTAACACCGGGGTACGGTACCGTTACTGTGTAACACAGGGGTACGGTACCGGTGGGAACGGGACTGTCACTGTATAACACTGGGGTACGGTACCGGTGGGGACGGGTCTGTCACTGTATAACACTGGGGTACGGTACCGGTGGGGATGGGACTGTCACTGTATAACACTGGGGTACGGTACCGGTGGGGACGGGTCTGTCACTGTATAACACTGGGGTACGGTACCGGTGGGGATGGGACTGTCACTATATAACACCGGTGTATGGTACTGGTGGGAACGGGACTATCACAGTATAACACCGGGGTACGGTACCGGTGGGAACGGGACTGTCACTGTGTAACACCTGGGTACAGTACCGGTGGGGACGGGTCCGTCACTGTATAACACCGGGGTACGGTACCGGTGGGAACGGGTCTGTCACTGTGTAACACCGGGGTACGGTACCGGTGGGGAGGGGTCTGTCACTGTATAACACCGGGGTACATTACCGGTGCGGGCGGGTCTGTCACTGTGTAACACCGGGGTACAGTACTGGTGGGAACGGGACTGTCACTGTGTAACACCTGGGTACAGTACCGGTGGGGGCGGGTCCGTCACTGTATAACACCGGGGTACGGTACCAGTGGGGACGGGTCTGTCACTGTATAACACTGGGGTACGGTACCGGTGGGGATGGGACTGTCACTATGTAACACCGGGGTACGGTACTGGTGGGAACGGGACTGTCACTATATAACACCGGGGTACTGTACCGGTGGGGATGGGTCTGTCACTGTGTGACACCGGGGTACGGTACCGGTGGGAATGGGTCTGTCACTGTGTAACACCGGGGTACGGTATCGGTGGGGACGAGTCTGTCACTGTGTAACACCGGGGTACAGTACTGGTGGGGACGGGTCCGTCACTGTATAACACCGGGGTATGGTACCGGTGGGGACGGGTCCATCACTGTGTGACACCGGGGTACAGTACCGGTGGGAACGGGACAGTCACTGTGTAACACTGGGGTACGGTACCGGTGGGGACGGGTCCGTCACTGTGTAACACCGGGGTACGGTACCGGTGGGGACGGGTCTGTCACTGTGTAACACCGGGGTACGGTACCGGTGGGAATGGGTCTGTCACTGTGTAACACCGGGGTACGGTACCGGTCGGGACGGGTCCATCACTGTGTAACACCGGGGTACAGTACCGGTGTTAACGGGTCCGTCACTGTGTAACACCAGGGTACGGTACCGGTGGGAACGGGTCCGTCACTGTGTAACACCGGGGTACGGTACTGGTGGGGACGGGTCCATCACTGTGTAACACCGGGGTACAGTACCGGTGGGAACGGGTCCGTCACTGTGTAACACCGGGGTACGGTACCGGTGGGAACGGGTCCATCACTGTGTAACACAGGGGTACGGTACCGGTGGGGACGGGTCTGTCACTATAACACCGGGGTACGGTATCGGTGGGGACGGGTCTGTCACTGTATAACACCGGGGTACGGTATCGGTGGGAACGGGTCTGTCACTGTATAACACCGGGGTACGGTATCGGTGGGAACGGGTCCGTCACTGTATAACACCGGGGTACGGTACCGGTGGGGACGGGACTGTCACTGTGTAACACCGGGGTACGGTACCGGTGGGGACGGGTCTGTCACTGTGTAACACCGGGGTACAGTACTGGTGGGGACGGGTCCGTCACTGTATAACACCGGGGTACGGTACCAGTGGGGACGAGTCTGTCACTGTATAACACTGGGGTACAGTACTGGTGGGGATGGGTCCGTCACTGTATAACACCGGGGTATGGTACCAGTGGGGACGGGTCCATCACTGTGTGACACCGGGGTACGGTACCGGTGGGGACGGGTCTGTCACTGTATAACACCGGTGTACGGTACCGGTGGGGACGGGACTGTCACTGTGTAACACCGGGGTACAGTACTGGTGGGGACGGGTCCGTCACTGTATAACACCGGGGTACAGTACTTGTGTGGACGGGTCCGTCACTGTATAACACCAGGTTATGGTACCGGTGGGGACGGGTCCATCACTGTGTGACACTGGGGTACAGTACCGGTGGGAACGGGACAGTCACTGTATAACACTGGGGTACGGTACCGGTGGGGACGGGTCTGTCACTGTATAACACTGGGGTACGGTACCGGTGGGGATGGGACTGTCACTATATAACACCGGGGTACGGTACCGGTGGGGACGGGTCCGTCACTGTATAACACCGGGGTATGGTACTGGTGGGGACGGGTCCATCACTGTGTGACACCGGGGTATGGTACCGGTGGGGACGGGTCCATCACTGTGTGACACCGGGGTACGGTACCGGTGGGGACGGGTCCGTCACTGTATAACACTGGGGTACTGTACCGGTGGGGAAACGTCTGTCACTGTGTAACATTAGGATACAATACTGGTGCAGACTGGACGTCACCGTACAACACTTGTTGTGATCAGCTATATTTTCGCTCGGGATTATTCTGTCAATTGTGAGTGTTTTCATCTCCTCCCTCTCCCACTTCCCCTTTCTGATGTGCTGAGTTTACCATATACCCCTGAAAGATCGGAACTGAGAGACACTGGTCAGTGTGCACGTATTCCCTGAGGGAGGCCCTGAGAGACAGTGGTCAGTGTCTATGTCAGCAAAATGACATCCCAGCTTATGTACTCTTTGCCCCAACTGGTGAGGGCCAGTGTCCCAACACCTTCACTGCTTCTATCTTCAGGGTGCCATGTACCTGTGCCCCTCTCTCTCTGCAACACTTTCGAGCACTCTGCCGTGCTCCAGGAGTCCTTCCTGTTGTGCAACATCTCACGCTGTGAATTAAAACCCAATAGTCAGTCCTCAGCCGACATCACCATGTGCCGTGTCTATGAAATGTCTGATCGTGATCTTTCACCATGATTGTTTTTGGCCAGATTTTCTACAGAAGTGGTTTACCATTGCCTCCTTCGGTGCAGTGTCTTTACAAGACGGGTGACCCCCAGCCACTTTCAATACTCTTCAGAGATTGTCTGCCTGGCGTCCGTGGTTGCATCACCTGGACTTGTGATCTGCTCCGGCTGCTCATACGACCGTCCACCACCCGCTCCCACGTGACCCTGATCAAGAGGGGTGGGGAGCTAAGCAGGTGCTACAGCTTGCCCAAGGGTGACCTGCAGGCTCGCAGGGGGAGAGCCTCCTTTGGTGAAGACGTACCTTCACCCTGCCACCTGGCCTATATACCCAGCTGATTAGGACCCTCTATGATGTTTCATAACCAACTATGCAATCTACAACACCTATTTTGTCGTCATCTAGACACTAGCTATGTCTGTGTCATTCACGGTCAAATACTTTATATCAATGACATCAAAGGATCAACACCACTAGACTTGGGGCTCTAGTCTGAGAAACAACCCTTGATCATCACCCACTGAGCCCATTGTGAATCCAACCCACTTGCTCCCCTAGATCCCATGCGATCTATATTTTCAGACCAGCTTATGATGATCAACCTTCTCAAAGGCCTTGCTAAAGTCCACCTTGACAACACCCACTTCCCTACCACTTTGAAGAACTCCAAGAGATTTGTTCGATGTCAGTCCCCACTCACAAAGTGTGCTGAGTGTCCCAAATCAGACCTTGTGCCTTCAAATCATGCTGGATCCTGTCTGTCAGAATCCCATCTAGTAACTTCCCAGTAACTAGTTAGTGTACAGATCTCTCCATGAGAGAGAGGGAATGAGAGACGCATCAGTGCGCAGATGTCCCGCTGAAAGACACCGTT
>NC_082731.1:31878454-31996766 GCF_030144855.1 Hypanus sabinus
CTGTATCCTTCCTATGTGAACCAGTCTTGGTCCCCCACCCCGTCAACCCTCTTCTCCCTACTCATCCCCCCCTCCCTTGTCTGCATCCTTCTGGTTATAGGGGGTCCGCTGAACCCCAATGTCCCTCCGCCTGTCAGCCCCCCATCCTGCTCTCCCAACTCTCATACTTCCCTTCCCTCCTCCTTAATCCTCACTCTCTTCCTCCTCCCTATCTTCCTTACCTCCCTCCCTCCCTCCCTCAGAAACAAGAACGGTACAGAGCCTGGGCAGATGGGAAAGAGGGAGCTCCCAGTTACAAGTGATGCATCCTCTGCACGTTTCTGTGGAGCTGTGTGCTCTACCCATTTACATAGTCCGTGTCCCTGTGTACATATGTAGTCTGTGCCCCCCTGTGTGTCCCTGGTTCCTGCCGAGTGTTTGCAGTCCGGAATGCGTGTTTCACCCTGTGTGTACTCGGTCTGCTATAGGCAGTCCTTGCCACCTGTGTACAAAGTTTGGTGCTCATGGGCGCTGTCCTGTGTGTGTACACAGTCTGGCGTCTGAGGCCCCCCAGTCCCTTGTGTGTATGTGGTCCCGCCCCGAGTATGTGTCCAGCCTTTCCTTGACCCAGGACAGACATCACCACCATCATCCTGTTTGGCGCCTGTGTGGACGGAGTCGTTCTCCGCGACAAGTAAGGTCACTGACACCCCCTCTCTCGGCTGCACACACCAGGGCGGGGAGAGCAGGGGAAGGCGGTGTTCGGGGTAACAGGGTGTCTGTGGGCTGAGTGTGGAGGCGCATCCTCCCTCTATCCTTGCCCAGATTTCTGGATAGGAGAAGGTAGGCGTTGCCAGTGATTGAGTCGATTACTGGAATGATGATTCCCTATCCCCTGCTGTCACTCACACACACACACTCTCTGTCACTGTCTCTATGTATCTCTCTATCTCTGTCTCTGTCTACCTCTCTCTGCTTCTCTCTCTCTCTCTCTCTCTCTCTCTACCTCTATCTCTGTCTATTTTTTATACATCACAATCTCTGCCTCTCTCTCACTCACACCCTCACTTTGGGGATAATGAAGGGTTAACAAGGTGTGATGGGGAAGGCCTCCCTCCCCCCCCCCCCCCCCCCCCCCCGTCAGGGTTCCCGGGAAGTGACAGTGTGTGATGGGAGACCCCTCTCTCTCCCAGGTTCGGAGGGGCGGTGAACGGGACGCTGGTGGTGGGAACCCTGTCCTGGCCGACCCACTGGGTGATAGTTGTTGGCTCTTTCTTCTCCACGTGTGGGGCAGGGCTGCAGAGCCTGACCGGAGCCCCTCGATTGCTGCAGGCCATCGCCAGGGACAACATCGTCCCCTTCCTGCAGGTCAGTAACCCACCCTTCACCCTCACCCCTCCTCCCCTCCTTCTCACCCTCCCTCACCCTTTCCTGCCATCTCTTACCTCACCCCTCCTCACTTCCTCCTCCTCTCACCCTCCCTGTCTCACCCCTCACCTCCCTTCTCCCCTTATCCTTCACTCTCTCCATCTCCCCTCAGCCTTCACCCTCCCTCTCTCTCCTCCCTTCCCTCAACCCTCCTCCCCTGCTTCTTACCCCTAGCTCCCCTCTTAATGTTCTCTCTCCCCACAGATATTTGGCAGGGAGAAGGGGAACGGAGAGCCCACTTGGGCCTTGTTGCTGACGGCGGCCATTGCTGAGCTGGGAATCCTCATCGCCTCGCTGGACATGGTGGCCCCCATCCTCTCCATGTGAGTGACCCCCCCCAACCTCTCCTCTGTCCCTGACTCTTGCCCTCACCCTGTTCCCCATCGACCATCCTCCCTGACCAATGACCCTGCCTCTTCCTCCACTTCCCTCCAACCCCCTCCCATCGTCTTGAGACCCCTTTACCTTTTACCTGCCCAACCCCTCCCTTGACCCTTCCCACTTCCTCTGACCCCACCCTCTTCCTTCTGACCCCCTGCCCCCATTTCTGGATCAGCCTGTGCTCACCGTGATGTCTCTCCATGCAGGTTCTTCCTGATGTGCTACCTGTTTGTGAACCTGGCCTGCGCCCTGCAAACTCTCCTCCGCACCCCCAACTGGAGGCCTCGCTTCCGATACTACCACTGGTGAGAGGGGAGGGTGGAAGGAGGCTCGTGGGGGTGGGGAGGTGAGTGGAGAGTGTTGCCAGAAGGAAAGGGGTTGGTGGGGCGAGGAGGGCAGAGTGGTGGGGCGACACTAGTGCAGAGTTAATGTAACACTATTACGATGGCCATGACCCGGGTCCAATCCCCAGCGCTCTCTCTATGGAGTCTGCGTGTTCTCCCTGTGGCCACGGGGATTTTCTCTCCTCTTTATCAATCTGTTTATTAGTTTAATAAGAAAATACATTATATAAAGATGAGAATTATCACAAATATCTATATCAATAACAGTTCAAATAAAAGGAAAAATAAACATTATCAAGATCAAACAAAGTATTAATCTAATAGTATATCATAAAGAGAAAGGTAATTAATTCTCCGCATATCCATAACAAGAAAAAAAAGATAAAGAAACTTTTATAATTGACATAAACAGAAAAAAATCCCAAAAACACAAAAAAATAGAGAAAAAGAACTGGGCAGCTCAAACTGAGAGTGAAAGCAAGAGAAAACAAGGAAAAACTTTCTGATCAAATCCAAAGCTTCGAAAAGGTGACTAGAAGGGCCATAAGTCAGAGCATATGAAGATATCGAATAAAAGGTCGCCAAGTTTCGTCAATTTAGAGGATGTATTGAATGTCCGACTTCTTATTGTCTCTAAACTAAAAAGGACGTAATGGAGGTCAGCCAGTGAATGGCAGTAGGTGGGTTAGAGTCCTTCCATTTCAGCAAACTGGCTCTCCGAGCCAATAAAGTTGTAAAAGCTTTCATCCGTTGGGCGGAAGCAGGAATATCTCCTGCTTCCAGAGGAATGATCCAAAAATTGCTGTAAGTAAATTTGGTTGTAGATCCAAATTCAGAACCTTTGACAAAGTTTCGAAGACTTCTTTTCAAAAATTACCTAACTTGATACAAGTCCAGAACATATGTGTTAAAGTAGCCAGCTCAATATTACATCTATCACAAATGGGATTAATATTAGAAAAAATATGGCTAATTTGTTCTTTGACATATCCGCCCGATGCACTACCTTGAACTGTATCGAGGAGTGATGGGCACAAATTGAAGAGGTATTTACCAAATGAAAAATTTGATCCCGTTGATTATCTGAAAGTGACTTTCAAAACTCTCAGTTCCCACATAGCTTTAATTTTATCATTAGGTAACATACGCAAGTTCAATAACCGTTTATAAATTATAGCTATCAGTCCTTTTTGAAATGATTTGATCTGAAAAAGATTAATAATATTGGGTAAATAAGCAAAGGAAAATTTTGGCAGTAAACTACGTAGAAAATTCCTAATTTGAAAATATCTAAAGAAGTGTACATTAGATAGGTCATATTTATCCGCTAACTGAGTGAAAGACATTAGCCAATTACCCAAGAACAAATCTATAAAAGTTACTATTCCTTTAGTTTTCCAAATTGAAAAGGTTTGATCAAAAACTGAAGGTTTAAAAAAAAATAATTAAGATGGATTTTACTAGAAAGAACAAAATTATTAAAATCAAAGGATCTACGAAATTGAAACCAAATTCTTATTAAAACATTCAGAACTGTCTATATTAGGTGCGTACACACACACCAAAGCCCCCTTTTGACCACATAACAAACCAGTAACAATTAAGTATCTTCCAATTGAATCAGTGACAGTATTAAAATGTACAAAAGAGACTTTAAAGTTAACAAAAATAGACACTCCGCTATTTTTTGAAATTGACGAAGAGTGATAATGAGAAAACCTTCCAAAATTTAGAAGAACCATTTCATTTTCCCTATGGATGTGGGTCCACGCAAAAATAACACCGGCTTGAAATGTTCTCAATTTCTTAAAGACCTTTCTACGCTTAATAGGTTGATTCAAGCCGTTCAGGTTCCAGGAAATTATATTAATTTTATTAACATCCATACTGATATTTTAATTTAAGGATTTATAGAAAGAATTAATGTACTGAGACAAGCAGATCCCGCAGGGAAGAATAGAATGGATTTGATCAGAAAGAAAGGAAACAACATGATTGACAAGAAAACCTCTCGGGTCTGCCCAATCGAAAAAACCTAAACTAATAGCCCCACCCCTCCCCCAAAGCCAGAAAGAAAACCATCCAATAGGTGGATAGCAAGCTAACTACACCCCCTTAACCCATGTCTCTAATAGGCAGACTCTTTTTCTAAAAAGTTACATACTAACACCACTGACTCAAGACACAACATCAGATACGTAGGAAAAAAAAATCGAAAAAAATTCCAAGTATTATAATATTATGTCTAACGGAGGTTAAAACGTAGTTAACAGCAGCCATCTTAAATTAATTTAATAAATCTTGATCATATATTCAAAAAAGAAAAATCTAATGAAATAATATGATACGACTAGTATTAATCTCTCACAGATCCTAAAAGAAAACAGAAGGAACAAAAAATAAAACCACCAGGCGATGTCTGGACCAACAAAGAACGTAAATTAAACTTTCGACGATTGAGCTGTAAACGACTCACGGCTAAAGGTTGAATTCAATATTATGTCTAAAAGATGCTAGCACATAATTAACAGCGGCCATCTTAAATTCATTAAGTAAAGATTGATCATATATTTAGAGAAAAGAATAGATTCAAGCATATAATATGTTGCAACTTATGTTAAATTTATACAAATCTTAAAAAAAGGAAAAAATATACAAGAATAAAAGCGATGACTATACAGCCATAGAACATAGATTAGTCTTTAAACGATTCAACTACACACAATTGTCAGCTAAGGATTAAATGTTAAAGTTGCTTGCAGAACGGCACTGGAGAAGTTGCTTACGTGACTGACTTAAAGTCGTTGAGAAACTTCCTAGCTTCCTCGGGAGAATCAAAATGTTTAGGACGAGCGTTAGGCAGAAAAATAAACAAGCGGGCAGGGTAGCGCAGAGTTGGGTGAAGATTTTTCCTATGGAGTTCTGCCATCACTTCTCGATATTTAATTCTTTTGGCATAAACTTCAGGGGCAAAATCTTCCACTGTACGGAACTCCACACCGTTGTAAGTTAGTTTTCCCCGCTTCCTGCCATCTCGAAGAATTGCTTCTTTAGTAGCAAAATAATGTAAGCACAGATTTACTGCTCGTGGTTTCAGCTCAACCGATGGCCTATTGCGGGTAATTCGGTGGAGAGGTTTCAAGTATCTCACTAAAAAGTGAGTATAACATGCTCGTGAAAAACTTGGCTCACTGGCTTCCATATTTTCAGGCAAACCCAGTGTATGTAAATTCATTCTTTGGCTTCTACATTCCAGATCGATGGTTTTCTTCTTAATTCTTGATAGTTCCGACGAAACCTCAGCAATTTTCTTTTCCATAGTAGAAAACTTTAGCTCCCGCTCCTTAATCACTTGATGTATTGTCTCTTGTCATCTTCCGATTTTATTAGTATCCATTGTAAGCATTTGATATTGAGATTCCAGATTCCTCAAAGATTCTTGGATGGCAGAGGCAGTTTTTTCAAGCCTTTCATTAGCATTCGTCAGTTTATCAATTTTAGAATCCACCATTCCAATTTTGGTATTAATACCTTGTATCAATAAGAGCATTCTTTCCGAAGTGTGGGTTTCCTCTACCTCCCTTGTAAATTCGGTTTGTTCAGTTTCAGAAACAATTTTGCCACATCTTAGTTGCTTTCCAGTTCGGGTTCCAGCCGTCGTAATTAAATCGAAAATCCTTCACTAAAAGTAGTGAACAAAAGTTTGAACAAAAGTAGCAGTGGAAGGTAGTTTGTAAAAGGATAGAAAAGACCCAACAAGCTTCTTACTCCATGAGCTGTCCAGAAAAGACTGATGTTCCTGGTTTCCTCCCGCAGCTCAGACTATTAGTAGGTTAATTAGTCACATGGGTGCAATTGGTCAGTGCTGGCTCAGTGGGGCAGAATGGCCTGCTACCGTGCCATATCTGTATGCTTCCATCGCTGGTGAGAGAGGAGAAGGAGATTCTTCCTTAGGGTCAGAACTAGCACAGGGGGGACCGCTATTGGGGATAGAGTTAACAGGGTGAACCTTCCCCCCCCCCTTGGGGTCAGAGTTGACAGGGCAACCCTCTGACCCTACTCTCTTTCTCTCCACAGGAGCCTCTCATTTCTGGGGATGAGCCTGTGCTTGGCCCTGATGTTCATCTCCTCTTGGTACTACGCCATAGTGGCCATGCTCATCGCTGGGATGATCTACAAGTACATTGAGTTCCAGGGGTGAGTGATGGGGCAACAGATGGGGCGGGAGGGGGGGGTGGATGGAGGTAGAAAGGGAGGGAGGGGTGCGGGCCGAGGTTGGTTCAGCTGCCGGGAGACTGTACCATCAACGTGGCTCAGGGTCTTGGACTCTGGATGTGTGTTTGTGTTTATTTGCATGGTGTTTTTTTTTTGCTAGCTACTTTGAATGCACTGTGTGCGTTTTTCACCTCGGTCCCAGATGCACACTGTTTTTTTCCCGGTTGTATTCACGTGTGGTTGAATAGTAATTAAACTTGATTTGATTGGCCCAGGGCCTGGGGTCACGCCGGTGTGGGATCATAGGTCGGCATGGAGTGTTCAGGGTCACAGATATGTGCTGGCTCACGGGTCGGGGGTCATGGTGGGTTGGTGGAGGGTCGCGGATCGCTGAGGGGTCAGGGGTCCTGACTGTAACTTTCGATCGACCATCCGCAGGGCAGAGAAGGAATGGGGAGATGGGATCCGGGGTCTTTCCCTCAGCGCCGCCAGGTACGCACTACTCCGACTGGAAGAGGGACCGCCCCACACCAAGAATTGGAGGTGAGGGGTGGAGGGGGAAGAGGGTGGGGGTGGGAGAAGGGTGATGGGGAGACAGGGGAGGAGGAGGGGGCAGAAGTGGGGCAGAGAGGGAGGGGGTGGTTTGGATGAAATTCCCACGGTACTGACCTTACTAATGTGACTTTGTCTCTCATTCTGTGCCCCCCCCCACCTCATCGGGCTGTCGTCTCCATTTCCCTCCCCCCCCATCCTCATGCTCTCTCTCCTCTCTCTCCCCTCCTCCTACTCTCCTCTCCCTTCCCTTTTACACTTTCCCCTACCCTTCTCCTTTCCATCTTACTCCCCTCTGTCCTCCCTTCCTTCCCTCCCCTCTTCCCCACCCATCTCCCCTCTCCCCCTTCCTCCCATCACCTCCGCTCCTCTCCCTTACCCGTCCGTATCCTTCACCCCCCTCCCTTCCCCGCTTCCCCGTCCGCTCCCTATTCCCCTCCCTGGCCCCCCCAGACCCCAGCTGCTGGTCCTGCTGAAGCTGGACGAGGACCTGCACGTCAAGTACCCGCGCCTCCTCACCTTCGCGTCGCAGCTGAAGGCGGGCAAGGGTCTCACCATCGTGGGCTCCATGATCACCGGCAACTTCCTGCAGAGCTACGGGGAGGCGGCTGCCGCAGAGCAGGCAAGTACCCCTCCTCCCTCGCCGACGTGTCCCGACATCACCTGCTTCTGAAGCAGACCCGTCATCTCGACTCGTCCATGTTGAGCCGGTTCCCGCCCCCCACACCCCTCCGATTCATGTACCTGTACAAGTATCTTTGAAATGTTAATGGACCTGTCTCACCCACTCCCTCTGGCAGCTCATTCCATAATCCACATACAGAACGTCCTCTGGGTGAAAGTAATGGCCCTGAGTCCCTATTAAACCTCCCCCCACCCCACCTTTACCCTGTGCCCTCTAGATCTTCATTCCCTAGCCCTGCGAAACTCAGAGCCACCCACAAGAGAAAATCTGCAGATGCTAGAAATCAGAACAATGTACACAAAATGCTGAAGGAACTCTATCGTTGGTCGTGGTGACTTTACACACCTCTGTGTCCCAGGGCAACCCTCAATATTCCTAATCCAGCCTCACCAGCGTCTTGTACAACTGCAACATGACTTCCCTACTCCCTGGGGACCGTGTTCCACAACAATCTCCAGGGTCCTGCTGTTCACTGTGAAAACATAGGAGCAGAAGTAGGCCATTCAGCCCATCAATTTCTGCTCCATCGTGGCTGATTTACTATCCCTCTCAACCTCATTCTCCTGCCTTCTTCCTGACACCCTGATTAATCAAGACCCCACCAACATCTTTTTTTCAAAAATATATTTTTATTGAAGGAATAACACAATACAGAATACATAATTTTCCTCCATTTTGCTTTTATATGTTACCCCTAAACAAACTTCCCCTCACCCGTCCTCCCCGAACATACCATGGCTGCTAATGTATTTACAAAACTGCAGATGCTGCGGTCAAATTAACACGTACAAACAAGCTGGATGAACTCAGCAGGTCCTGACGAAGGGTCTCGCCCGAAACGCTGAGTGCTCCTTTCAACGGATGCTGTCCGACCTGCTGAATGTATTTACAACACAATACTTCACAAATACAAGTACGGACATTTCACAGCCATACCCCCACACTACTTCAAGACAAAGGCCCACAGACATCCACAACATGTCAGATGATCCAGAATACACTCATATTACAATTCATCAACCACCCTGTGAAGTAAACCAGATGCGTGTTAAAAGAGGGGGGCAACTTCCCAAGTACAATCAGATGCCCTCAACTAGTGGGTAATTCCTTAAGGCTCCCAAAATATGACAAGAAAGGTCCCCATTTCGAATAGAACTTTTTCACAGACCCCCTCAAAGTGAATTTAATCTTCCCTAATTTCAGAAAAAACATTACGCCCTCTAACCAAGCAGCAGCAGATGGGGGAGTGGCAGATTTCCAAACCAGCGAGATTCTCCTACGGGCCAAAAGCGATGTAAATGCAATGATATTTGACTGGTTTGCATTTAAACCCAAGATATCATCTGCCACACCGAATACAGCTATAAGTGGGCAAGGTCTCAGTGTCACCCCCAAAACCTCACTGATAATTTTAAAAACCAGTGCCCAATAGCCATCAAGCCTAGGACAAGACCAAAATGCATGCACTATAACAGCCGGAGAGAAGGGACACCTGTCACAGCCACTGTTTTAATTATACCCAAGGACTTGGCCTCTGCAGCTGTGGCAATGAATTCTGCAGACTTTGTCCTGTAAGTCCCGGGTGGAGACTCAGGAATGCTGTCACACTCTGATGTAGAAGACTCCTTCACTGCTGTTTCTGTAATCCAGTCAGGGTCGTTGGCCCTGAGCTGAACCCCCGAACCTGGAGGACCGGTGGACCACTGGCCTCTACCCTTTGACCTGTTTGTCATGGGTGACCCTACCAAGAGCCAAAGCACAAAGCCCTGACGCCAGCCAGCATAGCTGTCCAGGTCACTGAGGCACACAAGCCTCCAAACCCTACGACAAGGTTGTGGTCCTCTCAGAGGAGTTGCAACTGTACCTGGAGTGTACCGGGCAGAGCCCTCCTTCGAATTGCTAGACTGCGGTCTAACCAGACAGGGTATTTCCAACAGTACATGTGTAGACATGAGGAAATCTGCAGATGCTGGAAATTCAAGCAACACACACAAAATGCTGGTGGAACACAGCAGGCCAGGCAGCATCTAAAGGGAGAAGTACTGTCAATGTTAACAACAACACACACAAAATGCTGGTGGGACACAGCAGGCCAGGCAGCATCTATAGGGAGAAGCACTGTCAACGTTTCGGGTCGTGACTCTTACTGTCTCTTTTTTCCATTAGTCCTGACGAAGGGTCTCGACCCGAAACGTCGCTGTACTTCTTCTTATAGATGCTGTGTTCCACCAGCATTTAGTACACGTGTAGAGGTGTGTTCGGTGTTTGGTGACAAGCCAAACCTCTTTAACCTTCTAATACAGTAAAGACACTGGCATACTTTCCTTATGATTTCTTTGATGAGCTGGGCCTAGGAGAGTAGGAGAGGACATCCGATATGTTAGCACTCAGGAATGTACATTGTACTGTTGGAAATACCCTGTCTGGTTAGACCACGGTCTAGCAATTCGAAGGAGGGCTCTGCCCGATACACTCCAGGTACAGTTGCAACTCTAATGCAGACGGGTGCTTTGAATTTGGATGTGGACCATGTAACACAGAACATAGTGTCTTGTCCTGATGCTGTGTGTGTCTCTTTCTCCCCACCCACAGACCATCAAGGCCCTGATGAGCAGGGAGCGGGTGAAGGGTTTCTGTCAGGTGGTCGTGGCAGCCAAGGTACGTGAGGGCATCTCCCACCTGATCCAGTCCTGTGGGCTGGGTGGGATGAAGCACAACACCGTGGTGCTGGGCTGGCCCAACTGTTGGAGGCAAAGCGAGGACCCCCGTGCCTGGAAAACCTTTATTGGTGAGTGTCACTCCGCCCTGCCCTCCCTCCACACCCTTATCTCCCTTTTCCCTAACTTCCTGCACACCCTCCACCTCATCCTAATCTCCAAGTTCCTTAATCCTCCCCTTCCCTCCTCCCCCTCTCCTCTCCCTCCACCCTTCCTCTCTCTCTTCACACCCTCCTCCTCATCCTCCTTTGTACCGACCCTTGCTCCTTCCTCATCCCCTCCCCACCTGCTATTGCCTCCCTCACTCCTCTCCCTACCTCATCCATCACTATCCCTGCCCATCCCTCTTTTCCCTCCTCCCCCTCGTTCATCACCCCTCCTGCCCTCCGCCTGTGCTCTCACCGCCCCTCTGACGGCGTCTCTGCTCCCAGGTACGGTGCGGGTGACCACGGCCGCCCAGCTGGCCCTGCTCGTGCCCAAGAACATCAGCTTCTTCCCGGGGAATGGGGAGCCTTTCACCGAGGGCACTGTCGACGTCTGGTGGATTGTGCACGATGGGGGGCTGCTCATGTTACTGCCCTTCCTGCTACGCCAGCACAAGGTGAGGCGGTTCGGGGTGCTTAGGGCGTGTCAGTCTGTCTCTCCCAACCCCACCACGACCTCTGGGCTCCACCCAACATCCCTGTTCAAAGTAAATTTATTATCAAAGTGATAGAGGTCTACAAGATTGTGAGAGGCATAGATAGGGTGGATAGTCAGTACCTGTTTCCCAGGGCACCAATAGCAAACACCAGAGGGCATTTGTACAAAGTTAAAGGAGGGAAGTTTAGGGGAGACATCAGGGGTAAGTTTTTTACACAGAGGGTTGTGAGTGCCTGGAATGACTTGCCAGAGATGGTGGTGGAGGCTAAAACATTAGGGGTATTTAAGAGCCTCTTGGACAGGCACATGGATGAAAGAAAAATGGAGGGTTATGGGGTAGTGTGGGTTTAGTACTTTTTTGAAGGATTATATGGGTCGGCACAACATGGAGGATTGAAGGGCCTGTACTGTGCTGTAGTGTTCTGTGGTACTCCTATACAACCCTGAGATTCATTTTCTCACGGCATCCTCGATAAATCTATAATATTCACTAGAATCAGTGAAAGACTGCATCGAATTAGCTCAACCAGTGTGTCAAGAACAACAAACTGAAAATACAAACAGAAATAATTAATAATAAACATAAATATCAGGAGCGTGAGATGAAGTGTCTTTGAAAGTGAGTCCATAGGCTGTGGAAACAGCTCAGTGGAGGGCCGAGTGAAGTTATCCCCTCTGGTTCATGAACCTGATGGTTGAGGGGTAGTAACTGTTGCTGAACCTGGTGGCATAGCTCCTGAGGCTCGTGTACCTTCTTCCTGATGGCAGCAGTGAGAAGAGAGCATGTCCTGGGGGCTGGGGGTCCCTGAAGATGGATGCTACTTTCTGGTGACAGTGATCCATGTAGATGTGCTACTGGATGGGGAGAGCTTTACTCATGATGGCCTCTCCCCACTCCCCCAATGGTCTCTTGTCCTCTCCCCACTCCCAACCCAGGTTCCATCCCTCTCTCTCACCCTCCATCCCCCCCTACAGTTTGTCACATGTCATCTATCCCCATCTCCCCCCATGCTCTCTCTTTCTGTCCCCACCACCTCCACCTTTTGGTCTATCACTCATTATCTCCTCCCCAACCCCAGCGTTCCACTGCCCATCTCTCAACCCTCTGGTCTTTCACCCTCCATGCTCTCTGTCTCTCCAACCCCCTCCCCCCCCCCCGTATTGGTCTCTGACTTTCTGTCTCCCCCCTCGCCCCCAGGTGTGGCGGAAGTGCAGCATCCGTATCTTCACGGTGGCCCAAATGGAGGACAACAGCATCCAGATGAAGGCGGACTTGGCCACCTTCCTGTACCACCTGCGCATCGAGGCCCAGGTCGAGGTGGTGGAGATGGTGAGTGGGAGAGGGAGTGGCCGAGGCCTTTCCAAGGACAGCGCGATCAGGGAGGGTCCTGCTGACACTCTGAGAGGACATTAAGTCTTTGTGACCAGGTGGGATCTACCTCAGGATACTCAGAGAGGAGAGAGATTGTGGGGGCCGTGACAGAGATCTTCAGCCCTCCTTAGCTTGTGGAGGTTCCTTTATTCAAGATGGGAAACAGGGATAATTTGGGAAACCACAGACATGGATTTCTTGTCAGTGGTAGAGAAGTTACCAGAGAGGCTTCTTAGGGATTGGTTTGATGAGCAGTTGGCAAACCAGGGTTTTGGGTGGGACAGGTTGTGGTTGAGTTCTTCGAGGAGATGATGGAAGTGATTGATGAAGATACAGCTTTGGATGTTGTCTACATGGACAACATGGTCCCTCTTGGGAGGCTCACCCAGAAGATTAGGATGCACAGGATCCATGGTCAGTTGGCTGTTTGGGTTCCGAGTTGGCTTGTCCATTGAAGACAGAGGATAGTGGTCAATGGGACTTATTCTGGCTGGAGGTGTGTGACCAGTGATGTTCCACAGGGATCTCAGCTCTTTGAGATAAAAGTTCAAGTTTAAAGTTCAAAGTACATTTATATCAAGGTATACTGTATACAACCTTGAGATTTGTCTTCTTGAAGACAGCGACAAAACAAAAAAATGTGATAGAACCTATAAAAAAAAGACTGTCAGACTCCCAGTATTTGGGAAAAAAAGAATAAATCGTGCAAACAATGAAAAAACTAAACAAATAACTCACAGAATATTAACCGCTGAGTCCCCAAAAGTGAGGTGACGGTCACAGAGTCAGTTGAGCGCTGAGGCGAGTGAAGCCCGTCCAGGAGCCCAGTGGCTGCAGGCCACAGCTCCGGAACCAGTTCAGGGCTGAGGCGAGTAAACCTCACAGAGGCGTGAGCTGAACACCAGTTCGTCCTTTGCCCTCAGCCCTGATATCTTGACCAAATTGAAAAAATAGTTTAAAAAAACTAACCAAAAACACATTGAACATGGACTGCAAAGTCCCCAAAAGTGAGACCACAGCTGCAGAGCCCGTTCAGCGTTGAGGCGAATGAAGCTCCAAACGGCAGGGGGACAACTGCCTCCAAACCTGGCGGTGTGGGGCCCCAGACTCCTGCGCCTCCCGCACAATAGTAGCAGCAAGAAGACGGGCAGGCAGTGCTGACCATCTGTTCATTTTCTGCTCTTGTTCTGGACAATTTTAGTCTTGCTTGCCGCCCTCATCAGCGCTGAGTAAGAGAGTGGACTGGTTTGCCTTCTGCTATCCAGCCTGGACCCTGCATCCACCCCCAGCGGTGCAAGAGCCTGGTTTGCCGAAGCCCCCAGGAGATCGCAAAAGCGCCAGATCATTTAGTTGGTTCAAAAGAACTTGCTTAAAAGGGAAATTGCAGACTGCAGCAATCACAGTTCAGAAGTATATCTACTACAGTATCTAGTAGTTTTGTAAGCTGTCTGTAAAACATTGCCGTAGGTCACTGGTGGCATTTATATTAAGTATGAATGACCTGGATGAAAATGTACAGTGGGGGGGGGGGGTTTACTAAGTTTGCAGGTGACACGATTGGTGGCATTGTGGACAGTGGTGTGAACTGCTAAAGAAAACATCGGGATATAGATCAGAGGGCCGAGAAATGGTAGATGCTGTTTAATCCAGGCAGTTGTGAGGTGTTGCATCTTGAGAGGTCAAATGTAAAGGCACAGAACATAGGATCCTTAACAGTGTTGTTGTACAGAGGGATCTTGGTGTCCAAGTCCACATCTCCCTGAAAGTGGCCTCTCAAGTTGACAGTGTTAACGAAGCATATAATTTGCTTGCCTTTAGTAGTTGGGACATTGCGCTCAGTGCCCATTATAGGAAAGTCATGGGGGCTTCGGAGAGAGTGCAGAGGTCATTCACCAAGATGCTGCCTGGATTAGAGGGCAGAAGCAATAAGGAGAGGTTGGACAAACTTGAGTTGTTTTCTTTGGAGCGGTGGAGGCTGAAGGAAGACCTGATAGAGGTTTATAGGATTATGAGAGGCAGAGATAGAGGTACTTTTTTTCCAGGGTGGAAATGTCTAATCCCAGAGGGCATGCAGTTACGGTGAGGAGTTAAGTTCTAAGGAGATGTGTGGGGCAAGTGTTTTAGTCCGAGACGGTGGGTGAGTGCTTGGGTTGCACTGCCAGGGGTGGTAGTGGAGGAGATATGATAGAACGATCACAAAAGGCTCTTAGAGAGGCATGTGGATGTGCAGGGAGTGGAGGCATAAGGGGTTGATGTGGGCCATAGGGTCAGTTCCTGCCCTGTACTGGTCTGAGCTCTGACTCCTCTGCCCTCCCACCCCAGCACGATAGCGACATTTCGGCCTACACCTACGAGAGGACGCTAATGATGGAGCAGCGATCCCAGATGTTGCGCCAGATGAGGCTGTCAAAAACTGAAAGAGACCGAGAGGTAACATCCCACAGATCAGACCAGCCACGTGTACCTTCACATCTTATGTCCCACACCAGCTCATATACGTAGGGGGCTCGGGTGGGGTGCGTACCCAAAGTAATATACCCGGGAGTGCATCACAGGCTGGGATCTGATCCAGGGGTTCGGGGATTTTTACATAGAATAACAGATCCCTGGGAGTTGGGTACAGACTGGGATCTAATCCAGGGGTTTGAGGTGGTGGGGGTTTATATATAGAATTACAGATCCCCATGGTTGGTTACAGGCTGGGATCTGATCCAGGGGTTTGGGGGGGGGGGGGGGGTTTATATGTAGGATAACATACCCCCAGGAGAGGGTTACAGGCTGGGGTCTGATCCAGGGGTTTGGTGGGGGGGGGTTTAGAATAACAGATCCCTGGGGGTGGGGTGGGAGGTGCGGGAGTTTAGGTAAGTTTGTGCCCGGACTGAGCGATCGTTAAACAAGTCTCTCTCCTCAGGGAATCACCAGCTCCTTCAGCAGTCTGCCTGTCCCACAAGTCAGTACACATTTTACCTCGCTCTCCGCTTTTCGCTGTGTTGACCAGTAGTTGGTCGGGGGTGGGGGGGGGTTGTGTGTTGTGGGTTGGGAGTTGTCCGCCGGCTTGTTGTAACTCGTTTTAGCTCTCTGTCCAGCTGCTGGTAGTGTTAGAACCATGCTCTCTGCTCCTGCTTGCTTCATCCTATTGGTTCATATTTAATGTGTGTGTGTGTGTGTGCGTGTGTGTGTGTGAGAGTGAGTGTATGCACACGCTCACTCTGACAATGCAGACCTCTTCTCCCACAACACCAAGTCCCTGCCTCCTTCCCTCCTCGTCCCTTGCTCCATCCCCACACTCCCTCCTCCTGGTCCAGCTCCACTGCTCTCTGACCCCTGCCTCCCCTCCAGGCGCAGCTGGTAAAGGATCGGAACTCGACGCTGCGGCTGGCCAGCCTGGGCTCCGACGAGGAGGACGAGGCCGACGGAATTCCCGACCGGATCCAGATGACCTGGACCCGGGACCGGTACCAGGAACCGCAGCGGAGCCGATGCCAGACCCCCGATGGCTTCCGGGACCTGATGGACATACGCCCGTGAGTCCGGTGGGAGGGCAGGGAGAGCTGGGCGTGGGGGGGGAGGTGGGGAGTGGTAGGGAAGGGGAGAACCAGAGTGGGCTGTGGTATCTCATTGTGTAATGGATGCCATTGTCCGCAGTGACCAATCCAATGTCCGGCGGATGCACACGGCGGTCCGGTTGAACGAGGTCATCGTCAACAAGTCACACGATGCACGGCTGGTTCTGCTCAACATGCCAGGCCCTCCAAGGAACAGCGATGGCGATGAGAACTGTATCCTCTCCGTGGCTGAATGGGGTAGTGGGTCTGCGTGTGTGTGGAACTGTATCCTCTCCGTGGCTGAATGGGGTAGTGGGTCTGTGTGGGTGTGTGTGTGTAGAACTGTATCCTCTCCGTGGCTGAATGGTGTAGTGTGTGTGTGTAACTGTATCCTCTCCGTGGCTGAATGGGGTAGTGGGTCTGTGTGTGTGTGTGGAACTGTATCCTCTCCGTGGCTGAATGGCGTAGTGGGTCTGTGTGTGTGTGTGGAACTGTATCCTCTCCGTGGCTGAATGGCGTAGTGGGTCTGTGTGTGTGTGTGTGTGGAACTGTATCCTCTCCGTGGCTGAATGGCGTAGTGGGTCTGTGTGTGTGTGTGTGGAACTGTATCCTCTCCGTGGCTGAATGGCGTAGTGGGTCTGTGTGTGTGTGTGTGTGTGGAACTGTATCCTCTCCGTGGCTGAATGGCGTAGTGGGTCTGTGTGTGTGTGTGGAACTGTATCCTCTCCGTGGCTGAATGGGGTAGTGGGTCTGTGTGTGTGTGTGGAACTGTATCCTCTCCGTGGCTGAATGGGGTAGTGGGTCTGTGTGTGTGGAACTGTATCCTCTCCGTGGCTGAATGGGGTAGTGGGTCTGTGTGTGTGGAACTGTATCCACTCCGTGGCTGAATGGGGTAGTGGGTCTGTGTGTGTGTGTGGAACTGTATCCTCTCCGTGGTTGAATGGGGTAGTGGGTCTGTGTGTGTGGAACTGTATCCTCTCCTTGGCTGAATGGGGTAGTGGGTCTGTGTGTGTGGAACTGTATCCTCTCCGTGGCTGAATGGGGTAGTGGGTCTGTGTGTGTGTGTGGAACTGTATCCTCTCCGTGGCTGAATGGGGTAGTGGGTCTGTGTGTGTGTGTGGAACTGTATCCTCTCCGTGGCTGAATGGGGTAGTGTGTTTGTGTGTGTGTGTGGAACTGTATCCTCTCCGTGGCTGAATGGGGTAGTGGGTCTGCGTGTGCGTGCATGTGTGGAACTGAATCCTCTCCGTGGCTGAATGGGGTAGTGGGTGGGTGGGTGTGTGTGTGTGTGTGTGTGTGTGTGTGTGTGTGTGTGTGTGTGTGTGTGTGTGTGTGTGTGTGTGTGTGTGTGTGTGTGTGTGTGTGTGTGTGTGAAACTGTATCCTCTCTGTGGCTGAATGGGGTAGTGGGTCTGCGTGTGTGTGTGTGTGGAACTGTATCCTCTCCGTGGCTGAATGGGGTAGTGTGTGTGTGTGGAACTGTATCCACTCCGTGGCTGAATGGGGTAGTGTGTGGAACTGTATCCTCTCCGTGGCTGAATGGGGTAGTGTGTGTGTGTGGAACTGTATCCTCTCCGTGGCTGAATGGGGTAGTGTGTGGAACTGTATCCTCTCCGTGGCTGAATGGTGTAGTCTGTGTGTGTGTGTGGAACTGTATCCTCTCTGTGGCTGAATGGGGTAGTGTGTGTGTGTGTGTGTGGAACTGTATCCTCTCTGTGGCTGAATGGGGTAGTGTGTGTGTGTGTGTGGAACTGTATCCTCTCCGTGGCTGAATGGGGTAGTGTGTGTATGTGGAACTGTATCCTCTCTGTGGCTGAATGGGGTAGTGTGTGTGTGTGTGTGGAACTGTATCCTCTCCGTGGCTGAATGGCGTAGTGGGTCTGTGTGTGTGTGTGTGTGTGGAACTGTATCCTCTCCGTGGCTGAATGGCGTAGTGGGTCTGTGTGTGTGTGTGGAACTGTATCCTCTCCGTGGCTGAATGGGGTAGTGGGTCTGTGTGTGTGTGTGGAACTGTATCCTCTCCGTGGCTGAATGGGGTAGTGGGTCTGTGTGTGTGGAACTGTATCCTCTCCGTGGCTGAATGGGGTAGTGGGTCTGTGTGTGTGGAACTGTATCCACTCCGTGGCTGAATGGGGTAGTGGGTCTGTGTGTGTGTGTGGAACTGTATCCTCTCCGTGGTTGAATGGGGTAGTGGGTCTGTGTGTGTGGAACTGTATCCTCTCCTTGGCTGAATGGGGTAGTGGGTCTGTGTGTGTGGAACTGTATCCTCTCCGTGGCTGAATGGGGTAGTGGGTCTGTGTGTGTGTGTGGAACTGTATCCTCTCCGTGGCTGAATGGGGTAGTGGGTCTGTGTGTGTGTGTGGAACTGTATCCTCTCCGTGGCTGAATGGGGTAGTGTGTTTGTGTGTGTGTGTGGAACTGTATCCTCTCCGTGGCTGAATGGGGTAGTGGGTGTGTGTGTGTGTGTGTGTGTGTGTGTGTGTGTGTGTGTGTGTGTGTGTGTGAAACTGTATCCTCTCTGTGGCTGAATGGGGTAGTGGGTCTGCGTGTGTGTGTGTGTGGAACTGTATCCTCTCCGTGGCTGAATGGGGTAGTGTGTGTGTGTGGAACTGTATCCACTCCGTGGCTGAATGGGGTAGTGTGTGGAACTGTATCCTCTCCGTGGCTGAATGGGGTAGTGTGTGTGTGTGGAACTGTATCCTCTCCGTGGCTGAATGGGGTAGTGTGTGGAACTGTATCCTCTCCGTGGCTGAATGGTGTAGTCTGTGTGTGTGTGTGGAACTGTATCCTCTCTGTGGCTGAATGGGGTAGTGTGTGTGTGTGTGTGTGGAACTGTATCCTCTCTGTGGCTGAATGGGGTAGTGTGTGTGTGTGTGTGGAACTGTATCCTCTCCGTGGCTGAATGGGGTAGTGTGTGTATGTGGAACTGTATCCTCTCTGTGGCTGAATGGGGTAGTGTGTGTGTGTGTGTGGAACTGTATCCTCTCCGTGGCTGAATGGGGTAGTGTGTCTGTGTGTGTGTGTGTGTGTGGAACTGTATCCTCTCCGTGGCTGAATGGCGTAGTGGGTCTGTGTGTGTGTGTGTGTGAAACTGTATCCTCTCTGTGGCTGAATGGGGTAGTGGGTCTGCGTGTGTGTGTGTGTGGAACTGTATCCTCTCCGTGGCTGAATGGGGTAGTGTGTGTGTGTGGAACTGTATCCACTCCGTGGCTGAATGGGGTAGTGTGTGGAACTGTATCCTCTCCGTGGCTGAATGGGGTAGTGTGTGTGTGTGGAACTGTATCCTCTCCGTGGCTGAATGGGGTAGTGTGTGGAACTGTATCCTCTCCGTGGCTGAATGGGGTAGTGTGTGGAACTGTATCCTCTCCGTGGCTGAATGGGGTAGTGTGTCTGTGTGTGTGTGTGTGGAACTGTATCCTCTCCGTGGCTGAATGGGGTAGTGGGTCTGTGTGTGTGTGTGTGTGTGTGGAACTGTATCCTCTCCGTGGCTGAATGGGGTAGTGTGTCTGTGTGTGTGTGTGTGTGGAACTGTATCCTCTCCGTGGCTGAATGGGGTAGTGTGTGTATGTGGAACTGTATCCTCTCTGTGGCTGAATGGGGTAGTGTGTCTGTGTGTGTGTGTGTGTGTGGAACTGTATCCTCTCCGTGGCTGAATGGGGTAGTGGGTGTGTGTGTGTGTGGAGCTGTATCCTCTCCGTGGCTGAATGGGGTAGTGTGTCTGTGTGTGTGTTTGTGGTTTTTTGGAGCGTCAGAAACAAGGGCAGATCTGATAGAGGTTTACAAGACAACGAGCAGCATGGATAGAGTGAGCTGAGTGAAATGTCTAGTACCATGAATTGAAGGTGAGAGGGGCAAGGTCAAATGGGGATGTGAGGGTTAAGTTTTTTTTTCTCAGAGTGGTGGAGGCAAATACATTAGAGACTTTTAGAAGACGTTTGGATGTAAGGAAGATGAGTGAATGGACATGGTGTAGGTAGGAAGGATTAGTGTTTGGGTGTTTCTCAGCTGGTTTGGCACAACACTGTGGGGTGAATGGCCTGTTCCTGTGCTGTCCTCTCTTCTCCTTTTATCTGACCATCACCTTCGGCAGTGATCTTTGCATCCTCACAGGCCCTGGGAGTAGTACTGGAAAATTGGAGGGTGGCAAATGTTATTCCTTTGTTGAAGAAAGGTCATAGGGATAATCCTGGGAATTACAGTGAGTCTTGCATCAGCGAAATGTAGATTCTTAGAGACAGGGTTTACAAGCATTTGGAGATGTGTAGTCTGATCAGGGACTGTGTGTCTGTACAGATGATGATAAGATAAAGGGTCAGGGTTAGGACGTTTCCCTCCCTCTGCTTCCCTGTTCAATCACTGCAGATTTCTTTCTCAAACCCCATTCTCCTGACTTGCCCCCACTTCCCAATCAAGAACCCATCAATCTCTGCCTTAAACACTCGGTCTCCATATCTTTCTCCGGTCAAGTTTAACTATCATCTGAAGAAATCCCTCAGCTCAGTTCGAAAAGGGTCGTCCCTCCATCCTGAGTCCGTGCCCTCTCCCAAGCTGATAGAGGTAGTGTCTCCACGTCCAGTCTATCTCCTGCCAAACGAAGGACCCAGCTCACACCGTGAAACCAGCTCCCCTCACTGGACAGCTGACATATCAAAGCATCTCTAAACACTGCTTCTACAGAAAGACCATCACACCAGCAGTGAAACCTCTCCCGGGGGGGGGGGGGTTACACTATAAATTACAAAATAATGAGATGGTGTGAAAAAGGACCATTCAGAAATCGGATTGCAGAGGGACGAAACTGTTCCTGAATTGTTGTGTGTGTGCCTTCAGGCTCCTGGATGGATGCTGCCTTCCTGAGGTAGTGCCTCGATGACTGGGAGGGTTGGATCTGTGAGGGGAATGGGGTCGTGTGTGTTTTCTATACTTCCGTTGGGATGGGTACCCGGAGCAGGAATTGGCTCTCCTTGACCTTCCCACCAGACATGGAGTTCCTGGAGGTGCTGACCGAGGGACTGGAGCGAGTGCTGCTGGTCCGAGGGGGGGGCTGCGAGGTTATCACCATCTACTCCTAGCCCCCTCGGCGCACAGCAAGATCCCAGCACCGGCTGGACCGGGCCACAGAATGGGCTGTGGTTGTGGTGGGGAGACACTTACTGGGGAAGAGTGAGGGAGGGGGAGAGATGGGAAAAGGAGAGGTTATGAAGGGAGAGTTGGGGAGAAGGAAGGAGAATGTGGGAGGAGGGAGGAGAGGGAGCTGTGGGGGGGAGGGGAGAGTAAGGGAGGGGGCGGAAAGGGAGGAGAGTGGAAGAAATGGGAGGGTAGGTAAAGTGGAAGTGGGGGAGGGGATATTGGAGGGGTGTGGGGTCACTGAGGAAGTTTGGGGAGGGGAGTTTGGGTCAGGACTGGGCTCTTAGCTCCATCTCCTCTCTCCACCCTCCTCCATTCCTCGTTCAGCCCTGGGTTTTCAGGGTTTGGAGTTCAGGAGTCAAAACCGGGTGGGGTTCAGGGGTCAGAGGTTCTCTTGGGAGTCCAATAAAAAACTTGATGCACACTGGCTGGCTGACTGTTGCGTCTTTTGTTACTTGGCTGGGCTGGCTCATAAAGCACTACAACACAGAAACAGGCCTTTCGGCCCATCTGCTCCACACTGAAACATTATTCTGCCTCGTCTCATCCCCCTCCCATCCACACTTCCCATAAATGTTGCAATTGAACCCACCTCCAGCACTTCTGCTGGCAGCTCGTTACACCAAACAAGAAGTGAAGTGATTAATCTTAAACATTTCACCTTTCGCTCCTTAACCTATGACCTCCATTCTATTTTCACCCAACCTCAGTGGAGAAAGCCTGCTTGCATTTAACCTATCTACACCCCTCATAATTTTGTATACTGTACCTCCAACAAATGTCCCCTCATTCTCCTACACTCTTACAGAAAAGAAGTCCTAACCTGTTCAACCTTTCCAATAACTCAAGTCCTAGCAACATCCTTGTAAATTTTCTCTGTACTCTATTGATATCTTTCCTGTCGGTTGGTGACCAGAAACCCACACGCACAATACTCCAAATCTGGCTTCACCAATGTCTTCAACAACTTCAACCTAACTCCTGTACTCAATCTGGTGGATTCTGGACAGCTCTTATAGAACAAAAAAATAATCCAAGAACATTATCAGGATTCCTTTCATTTATGCAGGAGATCTGCTGAACAGTTTCTAGTCATCATCAGATGCCTGCATTTGGGTGGCTATTCCACGCCGCATCATGCTTCTGCAAGCAAACAGTTTTTAAATAGTGTCAGCTGTGATGGACAACCACCAGTGGACGGGTAGTGTTCTAATTTATTCTGTATTTCATTTAAATGCATCAGTTATCTTTCAATATTTTCATTAGTTTCTGCATTGAGGAATACAGAATACAAGATGTTAAAAGAAAAAAACAAAATAGTACCAAATACATTGTATTAAAAGTAGTTACAATCACAAAACCGTGTTCATAAAAATTAAATTGTAAAATGCATCATTTATTACTTAAGTTAAATAGTAGTTTGACTTTTTTTAAACATACCTTTTTAACTATTTCCAAACTTCAACTAATTGGAGCAGCTGCTTATTTGGACCAAAATGTTCTGGTCTCATTGTGCCCCACTGTATTCTTTATGGCCTTATTTACCTGTGATGTCATTTTCAAGACTACATCTGTATTCCCAGTACCCTCTGTTATAGCTCCCTACTGTTCACTGTGCAAGCCCTACCCTGGTTGGTCCTCCCGAGTGCAACATATTGCACTGGTCAGCATGAAATTCCAAATGCCATTTTTCCAGCCAGTCCTGATTCCCACCTCTCCACTCTTGTCTGGGACAGCTACACAATACCCCTAGACCAACGCCCAATGAATCTACCAGCTGGTACGTCTTTGAACTGTGGGAGGAAAACCCATGGGGTCACTGAGAGAACATACAAACCCCTTAACAGACAGCAGCAGGAATTAAACCTGGGTTGCTGATACTGTAAAGTGTTGTGCTAACCAATATGCTACTGTCACCTTATAATTCCAGCCCTCCAGTACTGGTATCATCCTGAGGAATCTTTTCTGCACCCTCTCCAGCTTAGTGACACCCTTCCCATTACAGAGCGACCAAAACTGAACCCAGCTGCGGCCTCACCATCGTCTTGTACAACTGCAACGTGACCGCTCAACTTCTGTGGACATGCCCTGAATGAAGGCCAGTGTCAGATATAACATCGCTGCCCCGTCCACAGTGAAGGTGCCCCAAAGCCCTGTGTACCCTAATCCAATCCAGCTAATTATTAGCCTGCCTACAGCAGCAGGAGAGAGGTGGGCATCAGCAAGCATGCTCTCTGGTGGCATCTCCTTCACAGAAGTATTACTGATGCTTGTCCAGCACCACACAGCCCCAGAATCCAACCAGACCCCAGTCCAAATGCATCAACAGCTCCGAACTCCAGTGGTCAGGTGGGAATGACTGACCCCAGACAACAAGGCAGCGTGGAACAGAGCGTCCTGAGGTCGGACTTCCCAATCCAAGTCCTGGTAGAACCCTGAGCCCCAGTCATGTCCAGCAGCTTCCTCAGTGTCATTTCTTTCAGAAGTGAGGGTGATGACATTGTGTTCAGTCCCACTCAGTGTACCCAGGAAACTTTTGGGCATGGACTGACAGGAGGCTGGGAAGATCTCCCAGTAACACCCACCTGTGATTTCCCTCTCCATCCACAACCTGGGGCTCCCCAGTGACCAGGAACTCCACCCAACCTGCCTGATAGTGGCCACTAAAGCAGGTTGGAGAGGCTGGGATCCTGACACCCCACTGTGAGAAGACAATATCTAATGGGTGGGTGGGGTTAGTCTGTGCACTCCCTATCTTCTGCTATTTACACTTTCCAGTTTATCTGTTCATGTGTGCACAATGATAAAATGTGGCTTGACACATTCCTCACTATCAGCTCTCTGTGTGACTTCATTATTCGAGCTAACTTCTCAAACATTTCATTAAATCATGAAACATCAGCTCTTTATTCATTTCCATAGATCCTATCTGGCTTGCTGCATCCCTCCAGCATTTTGTGTGTTTTACATTCATTGACCAGATTTGGTTAGGTATGGTTTTCCAGAGGGATGTGTTATTTCCTCTGATTCTCGACTACCCTGCCCTCTCTTTTTGCATAAGGGAGTTACACTGGCTGTTTTTCAGCCATCTGGACCCTGTAGAGTTCTGAAAATCACGATGATACGATCTCTGGAGCCACGTCTGAATGCAGTCCATCAGTTCCTGGTGCTTTGTCTGCCTTTAGCCCCTGAATGTCTCCAATACCCACACCTGCCATGACTGGCACTTTTATTGCTTCCTCCCTGCTAAGTGAAGTGAGCCACACAGCACTAACACACCCGCCAAGCAAGACCCCTGTGGCTGCCTTTAGCCCATAACCCTCCAAGCCTGGGGCTCCCAATCTTTTTTTTTAACCATTATCTGAGGGGTCCATTAATCCCAGGTTAGAAATCCCTGTTCTAAGCCTTCCCTGTGCGTGTACCTGTCCAAATGCCTTTTAAATACTGTTAATGTACTATGTATTTGCCTCAACCACTCACTCCATGTATGGACCACCCCCTTTTTTATGCCACGGACCCCTACTATTAACCAAGCGCTCTGCAAACCTCAAGTTGGGAACCCTTACTCTAGGTGAAAAAGTTGTCCCTGGGGGTCCTATTAAATCTTTCCCCTCTCACCTTAAACCTGTGCCCTCTGGCTCTTGATTCCCCAACACCGGGGTAAAAGTCTGTGCACATTCACCCTATCTGTGCCCCTTGTGATTATATACACTTCTATAAGTAGCTTGTGATTGAGCCCACTAGAGGAAAGGCTATTCTGGATTGGCTAATGTGTAATGAACCAGGTTTGATCAGGGAGCTTAAGGTAAAGGAACTCTTCGGAGCCAGTGATCATAATATGATAGACTTCACCCCGAAATTTGAGAGGGAAATTGTCTACAAGTGGAGGGAACAGTACCGTAGCTCCTCTCCGTAGGGGTGGGCATCATGCAAAGATCACACCAAGAGAACAATGTGCAATGCTGATGGAGGTGAAATGCACCTGCAGAAATCTCTGGAACTTGTTAAAGTCTCTGTTCCGTGTCCACTATAAGAAAAACACTGAATAAGAATGGTGTTCATGGAAGAAACTGCTGATCTCCAAAAAAAAACCATATTGCTGCACGTCTCAAGTTTGCAAAATGCCACCTGGATGTTCCACAGCGATTCAAGGACAATGTGCTGTGGACAGATGAAACAAAAGTTTACTTTTTTTTGGGCAGAAATGCACACTATGCTTAGAGGGAAAAGGGAACTGCACATTGACACCAAAACCTCATGCCAACTGTGGAAGAGCATCATGGTTTGGTGGTAAAGAGTGGGAATAAAGGCGGCCTTTTCTGGTGACTAGTGGTGTTCCACATGGGTCAGTTTATACATATACATACACATGTGGGGCCAAAGCCTTTTGCACAGTGCGGCATTTGTCAATGTGGAGCAGAGAGTGAATTTGTAAATCCGGCAGTAGCCAAGGATGAAGGGTATGGCGAGGGTAGAGGGGTGTTGGACACATGGCAGAGGAGTCCCAGATGCAGTCCCAGATTACTGATCATTACAGAGTGTCTCTCTGGTGCTTCCCACTCCCTCCCTTTTTCCCCAACCATGATTCCCCTCTCCCTGCCCCCTTCCCACTCTCAGTCCACAACAGAGACCCAGATCAGAATCAGGTTTATCATCACCAACATGTCATTTTTTTTTGGCAGCATGACAGTGTAAGACATTTTACTTAGTTTTACACTTTCATAGGGTGAGCTGGAGACAGCAGTATCAAGCAAGAGGTGGTGAGGATTATCGGTGATAGAACAGGCTCCCCTAGCTTTGTCTGGAGTACTGTTCTTTGGGTTTAAAGCTAGCGCTTGTACAAAGTCTAAGGCACTCTAGCTATATATACGTGCCTAAGGTTTGCGCAGTACTGTAGATGATGGAATTGATGGCTCTGTGCCAGGTTTGTGCACGATACAAAGACGGGCTGACAGGAAGGAAGTGTAAAGGAAGCAGAGAGGCTGCAGGAGGTCTTCAGCAGATTAAGAGAATCGGCAAAGAGTGTCAGGGAGTGTATGGTCATGCACTTTGATATTAGGAACAAAACTGCAGACTACTTTCTAAATGGGGAGAAAATTCAAAAGTCGAAAGTGCAGAGAGACTGGGGAGTCCTTGCGCAGGATTCCCCAACTTACAGATACAGTCTGTGTGAGCAAGGCAAATGCCATGTTAGCATCCATTTCAAGAGGACTAAAAGGATGTGATGCTGAGACTTTATAAGGCACTGGTGAGGCCCTTTGGTGTACTGTGAGCAGTTTTGGGTCCCTTATCTAAGAAAGGATGTGTTGACATTGGAGAAGATTCAAAGGAGGTTCACAAGAATGACTGGGAATGAAAGGGTTAACATATGAGGAACATTTCATGGCTCTGGGCCTGCTGGAGTTTAGAAGAATGGGGGGGGGGGGCAGGATTTCATTAAAACTTATCAAATATTGAGAGGCCGAGAAGGAGTGGATGTGGAGAAGATGTTTCCTGTAGTAGAGGAGTCTAGGACAAGAGGGCACAGCCTCAAAATGGGGGGGGGGGGGGCATCCATTTAGAACGGAGATGTGGAGGGATTTATTTAGCAGTGGTGGTGAATCACTGAATTTGTTGCCACAGGCGGCTGTGGAGGCTGAGTCATTGGGTGTTCTTAAGGTGGAGGTCGATAGGTTCTTGATTAGTGAGAGCGTGAAAGGTTATTGGGATGAAGGCAGGAGAATGGGGTTGAGGGGGCAAGGGATCAGCCACCATGAATTGGCAGAGCAGACTCAATGGGCCGAAATTCCTAATCCCACTGCTATCTCCCATGCTCTTTTCCGGTCACCCCTCCTGTGCTCCAATCAATGAAGTCCCAACCTGTCCAAGTTCTCTGCACAACTCAGTCCTCAAGTCCCAGCAAAGTGCTGATAAATCTGCTCGTGTAGTGGTTAGCATAAAGCTTTACAGTGCGAGTATGCATGGTCTAGGCTTCAATTCCCAGAGCTGTCCATAAGGAGTTTGCACGTCCTCCCCGTGACCGCGTGGCTTTCTTCCGGGTGCTCTGGTTTCCTCCCACTTTCCAAAGGCGTACCTTCAGGGTTAGTGAGTTGGCACGCTGGCATCACTTGCAGGCGGCCCCCAGCACGATCCTCGCTGACTTGATTTGTTGCTTTTCACCGGACGTTTCTATGTGTGTGGGGCGAACAAAACTCACCTTTTCAACCTTTACTGCTTAATACCATCTTGCCTATAACAGGGTGACCAGAACGGACTGAACACGACACTCCCGACTCCTGCACTGATGAAGGCCAGTGTGCCACTCTGTCTACCTGTGACCACTTTCAGGGAGCAGTGCACCTGTACACCTGGGTCCCTCCATTCGACAACACTCCCCTGTTGTTCACGCTGAAAGATCGGCCCTGGATCGCTCTTTATTAAACTCCCGGTAACTGTGTTGCTCTGGGGATATCTGCAGTGACCTCCACAGCAGAGGCTGATGGAAAAACCGATTTATTGCTTTTGTCAGTTCTTGGTTTAGTTAACTGCTCGGGTTGGACATCATAGAATCATGGAAAAGTACAGCACAGAAGCAGGCCCTTTGGCCCATCTAGTCCTTGCTGAACCATCAGACCCATTCTGCACAGGTCCCACACCTGCAACAGCACCTTCTTCCTAATCATGCCCACAGAAAGCCTCATGGTTGGTTTGAAGACTACACAGGAGTTCGTCTCAAAATCAGCATGCCCCCTTCTGGAATTTCTAGTAATGCCCCTCCTTTCACCATTCCCCATCCCCTTTTTCCTTCTGTCACCTTATCTCACTGCCTACCCATCATCTCCCTCTGGTGCTCCTCCCTTTTATTCTTTCTGTCCTCTCCTATCAGATTCCCCTTTCTCCAGACCAGTATCCCTTTCACCAACTAACTTTCCAGCTCTTTACTCCATCCCTCCCCCTCTCCTCACCCCACCTTCTAACTCTGACTCCTCTTTTTCCTCCAGACCCGCCAATGAGTCTCAGCCTGAAACGTCGACTGTACTAGCTTCCATAGATGCTGCTTGGCCTGCTGAGTTCGCCCAGCATTTTGTGAGTGTTGCTTCCCCCTTCTCGTGAGCTCCCCAGTCCTACTTCCCACCACTGTGGCCTCTGACACTCTGCACACCTGACTCCATAACCCAACACTGTCCTCGACCTCCCGTGTTACCCACACACTCTGCCATAGCCTGAGGGAACCGCTATCTCTAACTGGGGCAAACTCCTGCTCGGTGTCACGGTCCAGCCGTCCACTCACACCTTTCCACCGGTCACAGAGAGCACGGATTCAGGCCCTTTGGCCCCTCTAGTCCATGCTGACCACAGCCCCGCCTGGCTAGTCTCAACGCTCTGCATTCAGCTCAACATCCCCGAAGCCCCATCTCTCCATGTCCCTGCCCAAGTGCTTCAAATGACACTGCTGTCCCTGTCTGAATTCCTCCTCTGGCAGCGCTTTCCATAAACTCTAATGGAAAAGTCATCCCTCTCACCCTAAATCTGTGCCTTCGAGATTTGGACTACCCTACCCTGGGGAAAAGACCGTTACCATCCACCTTATCTTTGCCTCACATAATGCTAAACATTTCTTTAAGGATGCCACGCTCCAAGGAATAAAGACCTTGCCTGGCCAATCTCTCCCACTCACTCAGGCCCTCAAGCCCTGGCAACATCCTCAGAAATCTCCCCTGCAGACACTCCAACAATCTGTGGTCCCCATTCTCCAGGTCTCCTGTTCCCTTTCATCGCCCCCATGGACCCCTGCTGTACTCCGAGGGGGTCCCTGGACCCAGCAGATGGATTCTCCACCCCCCCAGAAGGCTCTCTGTGCCAAAGTTAATTTAATTTCTCAGTCAGTGGTAAGTCACTCTCCTGTCTGAGATGCGCTCCCAGAAACAGATGTCATTAGGGACTGAGCCTTGTACATCTATCAGCAAACATCCCCACTGCTAGTGGCAGGTGGGCTAACTACTGAGCAGATGCACAGGAAGTGGCCCTGCAGAACCCTGCAGCCTCGCCCACAGCCGGGGGCCGGTTCATCTTCAACAAAAACAACAGCCTTTCTCAATGCGACATCTGCTCTCTGTATCCCCTGGGACAGCCCCACACTCGTGCACCATTAGAATGTTGTTCCTGGACTACAGTTCAGCGTTCAACACCGTAATTCACTGCAGACTTGACAGGAAGCTCAGAGACCTCAGCCTGCACCCCGTCTTGGGCAGCTGGATCCTAGACTTCCTACTGGATCATCGACACGTGGTAAGGACCTCTGACCCTCAACACAGGAGCCCCCCAGGTTTGTGTCCTGAGTCCCCTCTCTATTCCCTTTACACCCACGACTGTGCTGCCACACACAGCTCCAAACTGCTGATCGGATTCGCAGGTGACATAACTTTGATCAGCCTATTTCTGGCAGTGATGAGACAGCCTACAGAGAGGTTGACACCCTGACACAGTGATACCAGGATAACAACCTCTCCCTCAATGTCCAAACAAACAAAAGAGTTGTTCGTGGATTACAGAAGGAACAGAGACAGGCTCGGCCTGATCAACATTGATGGGTCTGCAGTTGAGAGGGTGAGTAGTTTCAAGTTCCTCGGTATACACATCACCGATGATCTCATCTGGCCTGTACACGCCGACTGTGTGGCAAAAAAAAGCAAAACAATGTCTCTTCCACCTCAGGCAACTGAAGAAGCTCGGTGTGGGCCCCAAATCCTCAAGGCCTTCTACAGGGGCACAACTGAGAGCATCTTCACTGGCTATATCACTGGGAACTGCCCCAACCTTGATCGCTGGTCACTTCAGAGAGTGGTACGGACAGCCCAGGGCATCTGTGGATGTGAACTTCCCTCCACTGAGGACATTTACAGCAGCAGGTGCAGAAAGATGGCCTGGAAGATGATTGGGACCCCAGTCACCCCCTCAACCATAAACTGTTTCAGCTGCTTCTGTCTGGCAAACGGTACCGCAGCATTAAAGCCAGGACCAACAGGCTCCGGGACAGCTTCTTTCTACAAGTCATTAGAGTTATAAATTCACATGTCTGTACATTGCAACGGAGTCATAACACAAAGATTCTTACTCTTTCACGTTGTGGGATGGATGTACAAAATTCCAATTCACGGATCCCACCTCTGTATGCCTGGGACAGCTCCAAACTTGTGCACTACGAACAGTTCCCATTTCTGTATCCCAGGGTCAGGCCCATACCCAGAGCAGTGCACGGCTCCCATCTCCATATTCCCTGGGTCAGACCCACTCTTGTGTACTGTGTGCGGTTCATATCTCAGTTATCTCTGAGTCAGAGCCACACCAGGAGCACTGTGCACGGTTCCCGTCTCCGTATCGCAGGGCAGGATCCACACGGGGAGTACCGTACACTGTCCCTACCTCCGTATCTGCCGTGTCAGAGCCACCCTACTGTACCGTGCACGATTCCCGCGTCCCTGTCACTGGGTATTGAAGAGGGAGCGCGGCACTGTAGGAGAGAATGCTGAGGAGGGAACTCCACATCGCGGGAGGGACGGTGAGGAGGGAACTCCACACTGTGGTAGAGACGGTGAGGAGGGAACTCCACACCGCGGGAGGGACGGTGAGGAGGGAACTCCACACTGCGGTAGGGATGGTGAGGAGGGAACTCCACACTGCGGTAGGGACGGTGAGGAGGGAACTCCACACCGCGGGAGGGACGGTGAGGAGGGAACTCCACACTGTGGGAGGGAGGGTGAGGAGAGAACTCCACACTGTGGTAGGGACAGTGAGGAGGGAACTCCACACCGCGGGAGGGATGGTGAGGAGGGAACTCCACACTGTGGTAGGGACGGTGAGGAGGGAACTCCACACCGCGGGAGGGACGGTGAGGAGGGAACTCCACACTGCGGTAGGGATGGTGAGGAGGGAACTCCACACCGCAGGAGGGACGGTGAGGAGGGAACTCCACACTGCGGTAGAGACGGTGAGGAGGGAACTCCAAACCGCGGTAAGGACGGTGAGGAGGGTACTCCACACTGCAGTAGGGACAGTGAGGAGGGAACTCCACACCGCGGGAGGGATGGTGAGGAGGGAACTCCACACTGTGGTAGGGACGGTGAGGAGGGAACTCCACACCGCGGGAGGGACGGTGAGGAGGGAACTCCACACTGCGGTAGGGATGGTGAGGAGGGAACTCCACACCGCAGGAGGGACGGTGAGGAGGGAACTCCACACTGCGGTAGAGACGGTGAGGAGGGAACTCCAAACCGCGGTAAGGACGGTGAGGAGGGAACTCCACACCGCGGTAGGGACGGTGAGGAGGGAACTCCACACTGCGGTAGAGACGGTGAGGAGGGAACTCACACTGCGGTAGGGACGGTGAGGAGGGAACTCCACACTGCGGTAGGGACGGTGAGGAGGGAACTCCACACCGCGGTAGGGACGGTGAGGAGGGAACTCCACACTGCGGTAGAGACGGTGAGGAGGGAACTCACCGCGGTAGAGACGGTGAGGGGGAACTCCACATCGCGGTAGAGACGGTGAGGAGGGAACTCCACACCGTGGTAAGGACGGTGAGGAGGGAACTCCACACTGCAGTAGGGACGGTGAGGAGGGAACTCCACACCGCGGTAGGGACGGTGAGGAGGGAACTCCACACCGCGGGAGGGACGGTGAGGAGGGAACTCCACACTGTGGGAGGGAGGGTGAGGAGAGAACTCCACACTGTGGTAGGGACAGTGAGGAGGGAACTCCACACCGCGGGAGGGATGGTGAGGAGGGAACTCCACACTGTGGTAGGGACGGTGAGGAGGGAACTCCACACCGCGGGAGGGACGGTGAGGAGGGAACTCCACACTGCGGTAGGGATGGTGAGGAGGGAACTCCACACCGCAGGAGGGACGGTGAGGAGGGAACTCCACACTGCGGTAGAGACGGTGAGGAGGGAACTCCACACCGTGGGAGGAACAGTGAGGAGGGTGCGCTGTGCCGTAGGAGGTAGCCATGCAGGAAGATGCGGCCATTGAGAGTTTGCCCACTGAAGTAAAGTTTATTGCTCGACACTGTGAGCATCGAGGCGAGGACAGAGATGGCAGCAGTGGGATTACCTGCCACAGCAGACAATTCACCCTTGCCCTGGTGTCAGCAGTGCTTCTGCACGGTGTCCTCTCCAAACACCTCCCACGGGAAACAGCTCACACCATCTTACACTTGGTGATAACTCCGTCAGGGTAACGCTTCTTAAAGCGAGCAACAACGTCGGGGTCGAGGAGGTGGATCCCATCCAGTTGGTTCCCAAGTGTGATCCTAGAGTGGCGGGAAGGAGGAACAACACAATGAAACCCCGTCCACACCGTCCCATCACACAGTCCCGGGGTCAGACACAGAGTGAACCTCCCTCCACACCGTCCCATCACACACTCCCGGGGTCAGACATAGATTGAAGCTCCCTCCACACTGTCCCATCACACACTCCCGGGTCAGACACAGAGTGAACCTCCCTCCACACCGACCCATCACACACTCCCGGTGTCAGACACAGAGTGAACCTCCCTCCACACCGTCCCATCACACTCTCCCAGGGTCAGACACAGTGTGAATCTCCCTCCACACCGTCCCATCACCCACTCCCGGGGACAGACACAGAGTGAAACTCCCTCCACACCGTCCCATCACCCACTCCCGGGGTCAGACACAGAGTGAATCTCCCTCCATACCGTCCCATCACACAGTCCCGGGGTCAGACACAGAGTGAAACTCCCTCCACACTGTCCCATCACACACTCCCAGGGTCAGACACAGAGTGAATCTCCCTCCACACTCTCCCAGGGTCAGACACAGAGTGAAACTCCCTCCACACCGTCCCATCACACACTCCCGGGGTCAGACACAGAGTGGAGCTATTCTGATTGCGCTGGGAGAAATCGGGGAAAAACTACTTTATGAAGGTCTTGAATTGCTTGGAAATTGGTTTCCAACGTCCCTTGAACTTCTAAGTGAGTGGCTGGTTTAGAGTGGAAGCTTCGTTTAGAGTTTTTCTGCCAGCTTGGACTGGGTTCGTTGACGGCTTCGAACTGCATAGCACCCAGCTGTGGCGGCTGGCAACTCGCCAGGAAGCAGGTTTGCTCCAAAAACCGGAGACAAATGACGTTGTTTGTCCCCACTGACATCGGGACAACCTCCTTCCATCTCTATCGTCGGGATTCTCGTTCGGTGTTGGAGCCGAAACATCGTTTGGGACGTCTCGACCTCTCACGGCCTGGAAGTTCGGCAGGACTAACGGAGCCTTTCCTGGCGTTGGAATTTCTGGCACGGAGCCAGCAAGGTACCGTCGAGTACAAACTTTTCCCGCCAGTTACTCAACTCACTCCAAGACTTTATAACCAGCACCACCGTATCATTCTCGGTTCGGACACACAAGTAACATGCCGGACCAGTCTGCGGGGAGTCGCAGGCCTTCGGGGAGTTATGCAAAGGCGGCTGCCTCTCCGGCCTCGGACAACGCCCTGTTTCGGGCGGTGAAAGTTGAACGCGGGGTGCAATGTATTTTGCGAACTGGAACAACGCTGGAAAAGTGCGCGGAGGCCATGGAGGACTTGTTGGGGAGAGATGGTGTTTTGGCCGCTGAGAAGGAGTTCGGGAAGGCGGTGTTTTACCTGAGGAATGATGAGTTGGTGCATCGGGCCCTCAGTAGAGGGATCACGGTGGAGAACATCTTTTTACAGATGGAGCTAGTGACAGCTTCCACACAACGCATCGTCCTCGGTCACGTACAGCCTTTCATCCCCAACGAGGACCTGCTTCCCGCATTGGCCCGCTTGGGGCAAGTACGGTCAGAGATAACTGCCATCAGGCACAAATTTAAGAGACGCACCCTCCGTACCGTAATCTCTTTCCGGCGACAGGTATTCATGAAACTGGAAAGGGAGGATGAAGTTGAGGGCCGGTTCACTGTCCGGCACGAGGGGGTAGATTATCAGGTGTATTGGAGCTCTGAGCGCCCACGGTGCCATGCGTGCGGGGAGGTGGGGCACTTTCGGAGGGACTGTCCTAGCACCCGAAAACCCAGGGAGTCCACTTCAGGAACTTGTGCCCCAGCTACCTCTGCCCCTGATCCCATCCCTGCTCCAACACCTGTGCCGACCCCTGCTCCTGCCCCTGACCCTGTCTCTAACCCTGCCCCTATTCCTATGTCTGCTCCTACCCCTGTGGTTCAGGCGGGTGATCCTGGGGCTACGTGTGGGGAGGTTCAGGCGAGGGACGGGGTGGAGTCCGGGCGGGGCAAGAAAGCGAGGAAGAAGTCAAAACATGTGAAGAAGTCGGCCCCCGAGACCGCAGAGCTCACGCCCATTTGCCCTGAGGTGGAGAGGGAGGCTCGGGGAAGCGTACGGTTGGACGGGGCGATAGGAGCGGAGAGTACCGCGCTGTCGGTGAATTCCGTACCTGTGTGCTCCTCCGGCTTGAAGAGGAGATGGGATTGTTCCCCCAAGAGGGCAGAGAATGCAGATGAGGGGGAGTCCCAGAAAGGGGTGGGGATCCGGGTGGGAGTTGTGTCTAACCCTGAATCCCCAGATGTAGACACCAGTCCTGGGGTGGGTGGTGTGGTTGTGCATGAAGCTAGTGCTGGGCCTGTTTGCACGCCTAAAACAGACCTGGAGCCCTCCACCCAGGACTTAGCAGTCAGCGCCTCCCTGGAGGCAAATGTATTAAGTAGTACAGGTGGAGAGGAGACCAGGCTCTCTCACAGTCAGCATCAGGCTGCCAGTGAATCCATTGGGCCAGAGCTGCTGGGGTCCCCTTCATGCCTGTCTCCTGGGGAGGGTGATGTAACCTGCATGCTGACCCCATCAACTAATGGCCTGCAGGGAGTCCCTTGGGATTTTCCCTCCATCGGCGCAACTGTGGGTAAGACTGCTGCGACGGTGGAGCGGGAAGATATGGGGGAGGTACCCACTGTGCAGTGTAGGTTACAGGGGCAGCCACCTTATACACCACCTGAGGAGGACGGTGGGGGATCTGTCTGCAGTGAGGGGTTGGAGGGGGATTCATTTGACAGCGAGACAATGGACATCCTCACCCCTCCAGAGAAGTCCCTGTGGAGGAGATCAGAGAGTTTATTCACTCCTCCGTTGGTGCAAAGCATCGGCCTAAACTAGCCTCGCTTCGCTGGCCTAGCATGCCGAGGCTGGTGAAGTCCCTGAGGGTCATCCTCAGACGGAAGGGGAAGGAGAAGAGGAATGCTGTGTCAGGGAATGACAGGCGGCAGCTGAAATCCTTCCTGGATGACCTGGTGCGGGACATCAGGATGAAAAGCAGCCTCGCTCCTTCGGGAGGTGGTGGGTCACAGGGTAGCGATGGTAGCAGTCGGGCCCGGAAAGCAAAGGATATTCTCGGTTTTCTTCGGGAGAGTGCGGCTGAGGGCGCCATCGCTCTCAGTGGGAAGGGTACTGGTGCTGAGGCCTAGTGTGCTCCCGACATGAAGCTCACCATAGCTAGTCTCAATGTAAACGGTAGCAGGGGCTCTCTCCGCAGGTATAACAATCTCTCAGTCCTCAGGGACGGGAGATACGCGGTGAGTTTCCTGCAGGAAACCCATACCACCCCGGGGGACGAGTCCGCTTGGCTCCTGGAGTGGCAGGGCGGGGTCTACATGAGTCACCTTAGCTCCAACTCTAGCGGGGTGGCGATCCTGTTGGCCCCAACCTTCCGGCCAGAAATCGTAGGAGTCCAAGATGCTGTGCCTGGCCGTCTGCTCCACCTGGCTGTGCGCCTGGATGGTGTACCGTTACATTTTATCAACGTGTACGCTCCGAGGCGCGGGGTGATGCAGACGCGCCTATTCTGTCAGCTGTCCACCTTGCTGAGTTCCATCGACCTGGGGGACTGCGTCGTCCTCGGGGGAGACTTCAACTGTACCCTCGAGGTGGAGGACCGCTTGGGCCTCCAACGCGACCCGGCATCAGCGAAAAAGTTAAAGGAGCTAGTCGGCTCCTTTGACTTGGTGGACAGCTGGCGGAATCTTCACCCTGACTCTAGCGCCTTCTCCAGAAGATCGAGAGAGGGGGGTTCCCGGATAGACTGCCTGTATATCTCTCGGGCTTATGTCTCCCGCGTGTCGGCTTCCTCCATGCGGCCGGTGTCGTGCTCGGATCATCACCTTGTGTGGATGGAATTTAATCCTCTGTACTTTGGCACTTTAACAACCGGCTGCTGGAGGACAGCCGATTCCGGGATTCATTCCGAGCGTTCTGGGCCACCTGGAGAGGGAGACGGAGTGTGTTTGGCTCCCTACGGCTGTGGTGGGATGTGGGCAAGGCCCACATCCGGTTTTTATGTCGGGAGTACACTAGGGGGTCGACGAAGAGGCGGGGCTCTGAGATTGAGCGGCTTGAGAGAGTGTTGCTTGACCTAGAGTCCCGTCTTGGTTTGACCGGTGGAGACCATCAAACGTGGCAGGAATACCAGGAGAAGAAGGACGCACTCAGGAATCTGCAGCTTCAGCAGTCCCGAGGTGCATAGGTGAGGATTTGGACCGCGGCTCATCCTTCTTGTACTCGTTGGAGAAGTGGCGGGGAGTTCAAAAGCAGCTGGTGGAGCTACTGGCTGCTGATGGTTCCTCCATCATTGATTTTGACGAAATTATCAAGGAAGTCCGCACTTTCTATCGGTCCTTATTCTCACCAGATCCGTCAAATGCGGGGGCGTGCAGTGAGGTCTGGGAAGATTTGCCAAAGGTCAGCCCGGATGACGCAGCGCGTCTGGACGCTCCACTGACTGGGGAGGAGCTGTCTACTGCCCTTCGGCAACTCTGAAGGGGTAAATCCCCTGGTTTAGATGGTCTGAGTGTAGAGTTTTATCAGGCTTTTTGGGATGTCCTGGGGGTCGATTACAGCCTTGTTCTAGGGGAGAGCCTAGCTACTGGGGAAATGCCCCTCTCATGGCGGAGAGCTGTCGTGGTCCTGCTGCCCAAGAAGGGAGACCTTCGCCTGCTAAAGAACTGGCACCCGGTCTCCCTCTTGTGCGCGGACTACAAGGTCTTCGCCTGGGCAATGGCCAACCGTCTTGGTTCAGGACTGAGACAGGTGATTCATCATGACCAATCTTACACAGTCCTGGGCCGCTCCATCCAGGCCAATGTCCACCTAGTACGGGACCTGATCCACCTGCACCAGGAGACTGGGTCCCCGGCAGCGTTTCTTTCTCTTGACCAGGAGAAGGCGTTTGACCGGGTAGACCACAGTTTCCTGGTGGGCACTCTGCAGGCCTTTGGGCTCGGACCTCACTTTGTGGCCCGAGTTCGACTCCTATACTCTGCCGCAGAGTGCCTTGTTAAGGTCAATGGATTGCTGGGAGCGCCCATTCCCTTCAGGAGAGGAGTACGTCAGGGATGCCCCATGTACGCGATCTGTGTCGAGCCACTCCTGAGCCTCCTACGGCGAAGGCTGACAGGTCTGGTTCTGTGTGAACTGGCCATGGAGGTGGTCTTCTCGGCCTATGCCGATGATGTACTCCTCATGATGACAGATCCCAATGACCTGCAGAGGATGCGCGAGTGCCAAGACATTTTCTCGGCAGCATCCTCCGCCAGGATCAACTGGGCGAAATGTTCCGGACTCTTAGTGGGTCAGTGGCAGGTGGACTCCCTGCCGGAGGAGATGAGAGCTTTTGAGTGGAGTACTCGGCGTCTCCTCTATCTGGGAGTCTACCCGAGTCCTTCTGGGGAGACCTGGCTGGCAAACTGGCAGGACCTGGAGATGAAAGTCATGGCCCGGCTGGGGTGCTGGTCAGGCCTTCTCAGGGTGCTTTCCTATCGAGGCAGGGTGGTGGTCATAAACCAGCTGGTGGCCTCCATGTTGTGGTATCGGATGGTCACCTTGGCCCCTCCTGCCCCGTTTGTTGCAAGACTGAAGAGGAAATTAGTGGACTTCTTCTGGGGCAACAGGAAACACTGGGTCTCTGCAGCGGTCTTGAGTCTCCCAGTGGGATTCGGCGGACAGTCGCTGGTGTGCGTCCGAACGCAGCTGGCGGCTCTCCGCCTCAGGACTCTGCAGAGATTCCTGTACGCCGAGCACCCTCCCAGGTGGCACGTGTTGGCGACTTTCTTCCTCCGGAGGGGCTGCTGTCTTCATGAAGACATGCGGCTACCACCGGCGGGTGTCAGCCGTACTGCTTTGCGGAGTCTGCCCGGCTTCTATCAGGACCTACTGAGAGTCTGGAACATGGTCGCCTCAGGCCGGGAATCCCCTCCTCAGGCGGAGGGCGGGGTCCTGGCCGGCCATTGCCCTACCTCAGTGGCTGTCGGTGCGGCTCGGCTCAGTTGTGTGGACCGACTCAGGCCAAGCTGCTGGTCGGGCCCAGACCCCGCAATCTTCTCCGGGAGCCGTGTCCGCACAACTTGAGCCGTCTCTCATCGATACCCACAGTCCCATTCAGGGATGCAAGTAGGAGGTATCTGTATGGGCTGCTACTCCACATCCTCCACTTCCTTGCCCTTGTACACCGTCCCGACACGCCATGGCGGTCAGTCCTTCCACCCAGAGGTGAGGAGGGTCCCCACTGGAAGTCCCTTTACGCCGGGGTTCTTCCCATGCACCTGGGGGATCTTGGCTGGAGGGTACTGCATAGGGCAGTGCCCTGCAATAAGTTTTTCAGTTTGTACATGGACTTCCCACCCACATGCCACTTCTGCGGGCTGGAGGAGACCGTGTACCACATGTACATGGAGTGTGTGAGGCTGCAGCCTCTTTTTGCATATCTGCGTGGGCTGCTTCTCGCCTTCTGGCTGCATTTTAGTCCCACCCTGTTTATATATGGTCATCCAGTAAGGAAGGGGGCATGGAGGGATGAGGATGTCCTAGTCAACTTGCTCCTGGGGCTGGCGAAATCCACCATCCGTGGGTCTTGGAAATGGGTGGCGGGAGGATCTCCCCGGGCAGACTGCCTGGCAATGTTTAGGGGGTATGTTCGTGCCTGGGTAACTATTGAAAAGGAACACGCGCAGTCCACAGCGGCCTTGGAGGAGTTTCGAGACCGTTGGGCTCCGCGGGGTGTAAATGCCATTGTAGATAGGCATGGCAACATTCTGGTGTAATGTCTATTGTCTATTTGTAGTGCAGTAATTGTGTTTGCCACTGTTTTGTATATATTGTATAGCACCGAAATTTGTAATAAAGGATTTTGTAATTAAAAAAAAAGGGGTCAGACACAGAGTGAAACTCTCTCCACACCGTCCCATCACACACTCCTGGGGACAGACACAGAGTGAAACTCCCTCCACACCGTCCCATCACACACTCCCGGGGTCAGACACAGAGTGAATCTCCCTCCATACCGTCCCATCACACACTCCCGGGGTCAGACAGAGTGAAACTCCCTCCACACCGTCCCATCACACACTCCCGGGGTCAGACACAGATTGAAGCTCCCTCCACACCGTCCCATCACACACTCCCGGGGTCAGACACAGAGTGAATCTCCCTCCACACCGTCCCATCACACACTCCCGGGGTCAGACACAGAGTGAAACTCCCTCCACACCGTCCCATCACACACTCCCGGGGTCAGACACAGAGTGAAACTCCCACCACACCGTCCCATCACACACTCCCGGGGTCAGACACAGAGTGAATCTCCCTTCATACCGTCCCATCACACACTCCCAAGGTCAGACACAGAGTGAACCTCCCTCCACACCGTCCCATCACACACTCCTGGGGTCAGACACAGAGTGAACCTCCCTCCACACCGTCCCATCACACACTCCTGTGGTCAGACAGAGTGAATCTCCATCCACACCGTCCCATCACACACTCCTGTGGTCAGACACAGAGTGAAACTCCCTCCACACCGTCCCATCACACACTCCCGGGATCAGACACACAGTGAAAGTCCCTCCACACCGCCCCATCAACCACTCCCGTGGTCAAACACAGAGTGAATCTCCCTCCACACCGTCCCATCACGCACTCCCGGGGTCAGACACAGAGTGAAAATCTCTCCACACCATCCCATCACACACTCCCGGGGTCAGACACAGAGTGAACCTCCCTCCACACCGTCCCATCACACACTCCTGTGGTCAGACAGAGTGAATCTCCATCCACACCGTCCCATCACACACTCCTGTGGTCAGACACAGAGTGAAACTCCCTCCACACCATCCCATCACACACTCCCGGGGTCAGACACACAGTGAATCTCCCTCCACACCGTCCCATCACACACTCCCGGGGTCAGACACAGAGTGAAACTCCCTCCACACTGTCCCATCACACACTCCAAGGGTCAGTCACCGAGTGAAACTCCCTCCACACTGTCCCATCACGCACTCCCGGGGTCAGACACAGAGTGAAAATCTCTCCACACCATCCCATCACACACTCCCGGGGTCAGACACACAGTGAATCTCCCTCCACACCGTCCCATCACACACTCCCGGGGTCAGACACACAGTGAAACTCCTTCCACACCGTCCCATCACACACTCCCAGGGTCAGACACAGAGTGAAACTCCTTCCAGACCGTCCCATCACACACTCCCGGGGTCAGACACCAAGTGAAACTCCCTCCACACCGCCCCATCACACACTCATGCGGCTGGGCACACAGTGAAGCTCTCTCTGCAGCATCCCATCACGTGCTCCTGTGGTCAGGCACGGACTCACCAGTTGGGCTGGACGTTGTGCGGCCTCCCAAACAGTTCAATTTTGCGTGTCCCTGGGGACAGTCGCTCGATCATCCCATAGATCTCGTCTGGCTTGTGGCTGGTGGATCGGACCTGTGGGGGAATGGGAGTGGAAGGGGGGAGATATCAGTCACAGAGTAGGTGGGACCCATCCCTGTGACCCCAACCCCACTGAAGACCACTGTTCTCCCCCCTACAGCCGCCCACACGCACAGAAACACAGGAACAGGAGAAAAACAGACACCTCTGCCTTGCATGTCGTCCTACTACTGTCCCACACCGTCCCTGAATCTTTCCAACATCTCACAGTGACTCCCCCCCACCAATGACAGCCCTCAATAGGGGCAGAGAGTCCCAGAGATCCCCCTCCCTCTGAGAGAAGACATTTCTGCCCAGCCGTGTTCAATGACCAGCCCTCACCCTTCAACCGCGACCCAATGGTGGGAACATCCCAACATCGCTCCCCCACCCTGCCCTTCCCATCACCTCCACCTCAGGATCTGAGGGGGATGGACAGAGACACCTCTTGTTCTCCTTCACTCCAAAGGAGACAGATCCAGCCCACCTGAGCCCTCCTGGTGGGTCGACCCATCCTCACTCCCTCCCCGGAACAGCACACCAGTGTCTTTCCTTTCTTCGGAGGTGAGGTCAAGACAAGTTTATTGTCATTTAACTAAATACACAAATATTGTCAAACAAGTCAAGTTTCTCCAGTCCTGGGTGTAAAGCACAGTAGCAAACATAACACACAGAAACTTACGAAGGGAAGGATCAAACCTACAGATGCTTCATGCATAAATAACAAACTAAAGTGCATAAATTAAATGTTGTAAGGTACAGAACAGATTAACCAGTGACACTTTGAATGTGATGCAGCAGGGAGTTCAGAAGCCTCATGGCCTGACCGTTTCCCATCCTGACCGTCCTTCTATCGGAGTCTCCTGCCTGATGGTAGAAAGTCAAAGAGGATGCTGGATGGATGGGGCGGGATCCTTGATAACACTAACGACCCAGTGTACACAGCGCTCCTGGTAAATGTCCCTGGAGGATGGTGGTGAGACCCCGTTGACCCTCTCAGCCGTTCAGCTTGTCACCAAACATGGCAACAAACATCTACAGATGTCTACAGTTGCTGTAATCCACTGGTTGATCACCGTCCGCTACAGCAATCCCAATGTGCAGGAAAGTAAGACACAAAGAGAAGTGGAGCCCAATACATCCCAGACACACCCCCCACCCCCCATCGGGGGTATCTACATGTGTTGCTACTTCAAAAAAGGCAACGTTCATCATCAAAACCCCCAGCATCCGGGCCACGTGTCTTCTCACAGCTCCCGTCGGGCAGAAGCCTGAAGTCCCACACCACCAGGTTCAGGAACAGCTACTTCCTTCGGCTGTTCAGTTCCTTAACCATCCAGTACAACTCTGATCACTTGTGTTCTTCTGAACGTTGTGTGCCTGTGCTGTAAGTTTTTCATTCCATCGTTGCACAGAAAGTCACAGAACACTACAGCACAGAAACAGGCCCTTCAGCCCATCTAGTCCATGCCAAACCTGCCTAGTCCCACCGACCTGCACCCATACAGCTCATCTGACAATAAACTCGACCTTGAACTCAGAATCCGCCCTCGGATTCAGATTTGTTTATTTATCACGTGCGAATTGAAACAGTGAAACTTTTGAAGCTAACAACCAACACGCCCAAGTCGACACATGTTCAGGTGTAATCAACATTCACATATACAGACAGCACCTCCCCCCCACCGCTCACCCATCCCCTCCAACCCCAGGACGGGACAGGCCACCTCCAGCCATTCAGCCCAGTGTTACTGCATTCTTTCCGGGTCGGGAGGTCGGATCCATGCCCAGTGCTCTGGGTGAGGTCTCACCCATTCCCGTTCACCTGGAACACAATCTCCCCTTTGCGATGCTCCACCCTCCTCGGAGGCTGACTGACCTGCTGACCATTCCCTCCCCCACGTACGGGTGCTTCCTGGGCCTGTCTTGGGAGCTCTTCCCTCCACCTGCCCACAGGGCTCCCTCCACCCCACCTCCCACGGGGGGGGCCCTGCTCACCTCAGCCACAATGACATCACAGTCCAGCCCACGGTTGAAGCCCTGAGGGTTTCCCTTCACCCCCACCTGGAAGGAGGGAACAGAAGACAGGGTTAGAGTGGTGGAGGTGGGAGTAATGGGGAGAGAGGAGGGACGGGGAGAGTGATAAAGGAGGGGGAGGGGGAGGGAGAGGGAAAGGAGGACAAAGAGGAGGGAGCTTGAGGGAGAGGAGAGGAGGGGTTAACAGATGAGATGTGAGAGATGGTGGGTAGACACCAGACAGTGCTCCATGCTGTAGTTCAGACGGTGAGGCTGGTGTGAGGGGAAAGGGTAGAGTGCGGGGTTTATGAGGAGAGGGTGGGGGGATGGGTTTATGAGGAGAGGGGGAGGGGGTTATGGGGAGAGAGTGAGGGAAGGGGTTTATGAGGAGAGGGTGAGGGAAGGGGTTTGTGGGGAGAAGGTGAGGGAAGGGGTTTGTGGGGAGAAGGTGAGGGGAGGTGGTTATGGGGAGGTGAGGGGAGGGGGCTATGGGGAGGTGAGGGGAGGGGTTTATGGGGAGAAGGAGAGGGGAGGGGGTTATGAGGAGAGGGTGAGGGGTGTGGGGTGGGGAGGTGAGGGGAGGGGGTTGTGGGGAGGGGAGGGGGTTATGAGGAGAAGGTGAAGGGAGGGGTTTATGAGGAGAGGGTGAGGGGAGGTGGTTATGGGGAGGTGAGGGGAGGGGGTTATGGGGAGGTGAGGAGAGGGGGTTGTGGGGAGAAGGAGAGGGGATGGGGTTATGAGGAGAGGGTGAAGGGAGGGGTTTATGAGGAGAGGGTGAGGGTAGCTGGTATGAGGAGAGGGTGAGGGGAGGGGGTTATGAGGAGAGGGTGAGGGGAGGGGTTTATGAGGAGAGGGTGAGGGGAGGTGTGGGGTGGGGGTCTCACCAGGCAGTGCTCCTTGCCATGGTTTAGCCAATGGCCAGTCCGTCCGGTCCGGATGATCCGCTGCAGTTGATTGGTCTTCACCCAGATGATCTCATCCACTCTCTCATAGCTGATTGGTGGAGAAAAGATGCAGGGAGGTGACAGGAAGTGGGCGACAGAGGGGGAGGGGGTGAAGGAATCAGGGATGTTACTGACCACTAAGGTGGGGGAATGGGTCAGTGGGGCAGGTGTGAGGGGAGGGGGAAGGGTAAGGGTGGGAAGAGGGGCGCAGGAGTGGGAGGAGGAGGGAATGGGGTAGGGGAAGTGGGTAGGAAGGGTAATGGGAGAAGGAATGTGTGGTGAGAGCAGGGGGAATGAAGGGAGGGGGAGGGGTGGGGAAGGGCAGCGAGGGGATGGGGAAGTGGGGAGAGGGAAAAGGGAGGGGAGGTGGGAGGGGGAGGGTGAGAGAGGGGAGAGGAAGGAGACAGTGAAGGTGTGAAGGTGAGGGCAAGACAGGGGCAGAGGAGTATTGAGGGGAAAGGAGGTGACAGGGTTTGAGGGGAAAGGGGGTGAGTGGGTGGGTTGTGAAATGGAAAGGGATGAGGGGAGAGGAAAGGGGGAGTGAGGGGAGAGGGAAGGGGGAGTGACGGGAGAGGAAGGCGGGGAGAGGAAGGAGAGAGGGAAGGTGTGAGGGAGAGGGCAGAGGAGGGTTGAGGGGAAAGGGGGTGAGTGGGTGGGTTGTGAAAAGGCAAGGGATGGGGAGAGTTGGGGTGAGGGGAGAGGGGAGGGGGAGTGAGGAGAGAGGAGAGAGAGAGGGGGAAGGGGTAAGGGCAGGGAGGGAGGGTTGAGGGGAAACAGGTGAGTGGGTGAGTGTGAAAAGGAAAGGGATGGGGGCAGAGAGGTGGTTAGCCGATGGATCTATACTCACCCCCAGAGGTTTAAACACTCACGGCCCAACTCCATCGCCCTGCAGGGGAGAGAGGGTGAGGGTGCATGAGGTTGAGGGAGGGAGGGGGCGAGGGGAGAGGAATCCCTTTGCCTGCACCATGTTCCTGTCCATCTGTCTAACAGACTCTGCCTCCTCCAGCACCACACCGGACCACACATTCTCTGGGTAAAACTCTCACCCATCTGGTGTTTCTTATTTCCACCCCGGGGGTGGGGGGGGGGGCAGATATCGACTGTCTGCTCTATCTCTGCCTCTCAATCCTATAAACCTCTCTCAGGTCTCCCCTCAGCCTCGGCCACTCCAGAGAAAACAACTCAAGTTTGTTGACCTCTCCGTGTAGCTCCTGCCCTCTACACCAGGCAGCCTCTTCTGGATTCCCTCCAAAGCCTCCACACCCTTCCTGTAATGGGGTGACCGGCAATGAGCACAAGACTCCGGATATGGCCTGACCAGAACTTTGTAAACCTTCAACATGAACTTCCCAGCTCCGTCCCTTAGCTGATAAAGACCTTCTTTACCACCCTATCCACCAGAGCAGCCACTTTCAGGGACCTGTGGACCAACACCCCAAGATCCCTCTGCTAACTCCAGGGTCCACGTACAATGTACAGAACATGGAACAGGCCATTCAGCCCACAATGTTGTGCCAAACCAGCTAAGAGGCAAATCAAACACACCCAAACACTAATCCCTCCCACCTTCTCCATGTCCATATCCCTCCATTTCCTTACATCCAGGTGCCTATCTGAGTATCTCTAAAAAGCCTCTAATGTATTTGCCTCCACCACCATACCAGGCAGCACATTCCAGGCATCCACCACTCTCTGAGTAATCAACTTACCCTCACATCCCCCCTCTCACCTTCAATGCATGCACTCTGGTATTTGACAATTCTACCCTGGGCAACACTCTGTCCACTCTATCTATGCTTCTATCTATGCTTCTCATATCAGATCTCCTGACGCTCTAGAGAAAACAACCCAAGTTTGTCCAGCCTCTCGTGATAGCACATGCCCTCTAAACCAGGCAGCATCCTGGTAAACCTCCCTTTCACCCTCTCCAAAGACTCAACATCCTTCCTATAGTGTCCCTTTACACTCGACTTCCCAAAGTGCAACACCTCATACTTGCCTGGATTAAACACCATCTGCCATTTCTCTGCCCATATTTGCAAATATCTGCTCTCTCCTTTGGCAAATGTCTGTGCTATCCACAACATCACTGATATATGTTTCATCTGAAAAGTTACAAACCCACCCACCCACCCACATTTTCATGCGGGTCCTTTATATTTTTTGCAAACAGTAGAGGTCCCATTAGTCACAGACATCCAGTTAGAATAAGTCCCACTGACCACTATTCTCTGCCTCAGTGGGCAAGCCAGTTCTGAATCCAAACAGCCAATTTACCTTGTACCTTAAATCTTCTCCCATGAAAGACTTTGTCAAACACCTTTCTAAAATTCACCTGGTCAAAATCCACAGCTCGAACTTCATCAATCACCTTCAACAGCTTATCAAAATACTCTGCCCACAAGACATGACAAAGCCCCGCTGACTGTCCCTAATCACACCGGGTTCAAATTGAGATCAGAGAATGTAGACAGTATACAGCCTGAAATTCTTACTCTTCACATACAACCTCGAAACAGGAAAAAACACCCCCGAAGAATGAATGAAGAGTCCCAAAGCCCCCCATCTACCCCACGCACTAGCAAAAGCATCAACCCTTGCCCCTACTTGCTCTAGCACCCACTACCCACCATGTAAGCAACAACAAAGCCCCCAAAGAGAGGCCATGATCTAGAACCCATTAAAAACTAACTGACCATCCCAACACGTTGACATGGTGTCGCAATTGCTCAGCGATCTTCTCCTGAAGAATTCTCTCCAGGAACTTTCCTACCAGTGATGTGAGACCCATTGGTCATCGGTTTCCAGTATTATCCCCATTTCCCTTCTGGAATAAAGCGATATTAGCAACAGCCGGGCTGCCCCCCCCCGGCTCCTTGCCCCCTGGTGCCTACCTGCCAGTGACCCAGAGGAAGAGGAAGCCGTCATCTTGGAGCACGGGAATGTTGAGCCTCCTCATCTCGTCGTCGGTGAGGGTGCCGTACGGCAGCTCCATGTGGATGTCCCAGGGGGGGTCGGCCATCACCACGGCAAACTTCCCCAGGATGCTGACGTCCAGGAACCGGATGTCACAGCAGATCCACTGTGAGGGGAGGGAAAGGGGAGAGGGGTTGTGAGGGGAAGAGGAGGGCGCGAGAGACGGGGAGGGAGGGGGCGTGAGAGATTGTTACTGTCTGTTCACACTCTCCCAGCACATGCATCCCTTGTCACACTCACTCACAAAGACACATACACACCTCGTGTCACGGAACAGTATGGCACAGTACAGGTCCTTTAGCCCACAGCAATGAACCAACTCCAAGATCAATTTAACCCTTTCCTCCCACGTGGCCCTCTATCACCCATATCCCTGTCTAAGAATATCTGAAATGTCCCCAATGTATCTGCCTCTACCGCCAATGCTGGCAGAGCGTTCCCCAGAGGCTCCCATTCTCTGCATAATAAACCTACTCTGACTTCCCTCTGTAACTTCCTCCAATCATGTCCTCTTGTACTAGCCATTTCCACTCAGTTGGCTGTCCACTCTGTTGCTTAACATCAGTCATCTCCCATTCTCCTTCAGACCAAAGAGAAAAGCCCTGCCTCGTTCCACCTTTCCTCATAAAACAGGCTCTTTAGTTCCACATCCTTCCTATAATGGGGTGACTGGAACTGAACGCAGTGCTCCGAATATGTATCTTTTCACACAGCTTTTGAGATTAAATCGCATCTGCCGCTTCCCAGCCCAGTTCTGCATCCTATCAATGTCCCCTTGTAACCTGTGGCAACCTTCGACACTATCCACACCACCACCAACTTCTCAAATCTAATCCATGTTTCATTATCAGGAACACAGCCAAACAAAACAGCATTCCTCTGGGGCTGAGGTGCAGAAAGTGTACAGCAGAGGGCACACAGTACATTCAAGATAGTGAACACACACACTGTCACAGAAAAAATACAAAGCCAAGTTCCTGAGTGACATGGTTCAGCACAGCCAAGAAGGGCCAAAAGGCCTGTTTCTGTGCTGCAATGTTCGATGGTTCGTTGCCCCTCAAATTAATGGTGGAGTTCACCTGCATGCAATCCAGCCTGTCATTCCACGGATTGAACACTGGAGGGCAGCAGCCAACTGAGCACAGAAACCACGCTACACCACCTCCAGCGCCTCCTCCCATGGTCTGCAGCAGCAGGCAAGCCCGCATATTGAGGCCTTGTCCTCACTACATCCGGTGCCACACAGCTCCCCCGCCGTCTGTCGCGCCACCAAACAACGTACACAGACCTGCGGCATTCTACATCATCTGTGTCCAACAGGGTTTTGCATTCGCAAGAGAAACGTCGAAGACAGTTACACTGCACGCCGCCTTGGATACCTTCCTGTAGCAGGCACCGAGTCCAGCTCCTCGGCCAGCGAGCAGCTCACTGATGCGGTGGACCTGCAGTACCTAAGTTCCTAAAGTTCAGCATTGTCTTGCGATCATAAAATAGACAATTAAAAAAAACACCTTTGGATGGCCCGAGAGCCCTCTGTGTCCGAATGTGCTGCCGTCTCAGCGGAAGCTTGTATCAGCCGCAAACTTAACAACCCACCTTTCTGGTTCTTCATCCAAGTCATTTACAAAAATCACAAAGAACAGGGGTCCGAGAACAGATTGCCGAGGAACACCATCGTTCACCAACCTCCAGGCAGAACGTCTGCCATCCACTACCACCTTTTGCGTTCCGCGCGCAAGCCGATATTGAACCCCTGCAGCCCAGGTACTCTGGGTCCTGTGCCTCCTGAAATTCTAGGTGAGCCCCCCCATGGTGAACTCCTTCCCAAAGCCCATGGTCACCACATCCATCACTCTAACTTCAATCTGACTGGTCAGTTTTATCCAAAGTGTCCTTCAGGCTCGTAAGACATTACCTGCCCCTCACCCAGCCACGTTGATCATCTCTAATCAGACTATTCTTCTCTGAATCCTCGAAAATCCCGTCTCTAAGAATCCCCTCCAACAGCTTGTCCAGCTCTACTACTATGTCGACTCAAGCCTGGAGGCTGGCGTCAGGGAAATAAGGCATAAAGCATGCCCAGCTCACTGGTCTGTAACTCCCAGGATTATCCCTATTCCCCTTCTTGAACATAGGAATAACATTTGCCTGCCTCCAATCTTCCTGTACTACTCCAGTGGCCGGTGAGGACCCAAAGATGGTCACCAGAGGTGATGGTCAGGTGTGTGTCTCATACACGCAGCGCTTGTCTCACACGGGTACCCCATGTCACAAACACATACCCCCACCCCTGGATTTCACACCCACACACACTCCCCATGTCCCATGCTCACACAATGAATCACTCACACACCATCTCTCAACACACAAACACGCTCTCTCCCCAGTTCCACACACAGACACGCACTCACACACACAGTAAATTACAGGAGTAGAATTAGACCATTTGGCCCGTCGAGTCTGCTCCACCATTTCACCATGGCTGATCCATTTCCCTCTCAGCAATCTCCTGCCTTCTCCCCGTATCCCTCCATGCCCTGACTAATCAAGAATCTATCAATCTCTGCCTTAAGTATTCGTAAAGACTTGGCCTCCACAGCTGCCTGTGACAACGAATTCCAGATTCACCATTCACTGGCTAAAGAAATTCCGCCTCGTCTCCGTTCTAAAAGGATGCCCCTCTATTCAGAGGCTGTGCCCTCTCGTCTTAGACTATCCCAACATAGGAATTATGTCAGCCACTCCCTGTTTGACCCGCAGCCTTGTCCAGCAATAGGTTCAGGACACTAAAAGCCAGAACAAATAGACTGGGGAACAGCTTCTACCCCAGAGCTGTAGCCTCCATCACACCACTACCACAGAACAATGACTGAAACTGTGAGCACACACAGGGACTCACAGGGACGTTAGTTGCACTAACGACACTTTGTGTGTTACTGTGATATTCCGGTGCTGCTGCAACTTATTTTCTGCTACTTATCTATTTAATACTGTTTTTCTATTACTGTCTTGTTTTTATCTACCGCTTTGTTTGATTGCCTGAGAGGAAGCCAAACAGAGTTTCATTGTACCCATGTATATTGACAATAAAGATCATTCAATGCAATTCAATTATCCTCCCTAGATCTATCTGTCTCTCACACACACACACACACACACACACACGACCCAGAACAGATCCCTGCGGAATATCACTGTCACTGATTTCCAGGCAGAATACGAACCATCTGTAATGCCCTGGTTCACATCTTAACTGTCACGCTGTAGGTATTTCATTTAGCAGTTATGTAAGAGCAGGCTGTTCTGCTTTCCGCCTGTTTGGGTTACTGCTGAAGATAAGCGATGATGAAGAATGTGTGCCGTTCAATTAGGATGGTGAAACGGGGAGGGGGGAGGAGGTATTTTTTGGCGAGGGACACTGAGGTTGGTCTTGGGGCTTTTGTTCGGTGGGCGATGAAGAGAGAAGACGGTCACAGGATAGGACCCGTGTGTTCAAGATGGATTGCGAGCGATGTTCGGAAGGTGGTGTGGGCATTCATGTTGACCGAGGGCCCAGCGCGTGAGTGACAGAGAAGTTCAAGATGAGATCCAGCTTGTGCACATTTGACTATTTAACTATAATGGGCCATTTTCTTTGCTAACCCTTAAGCTGAGATTCATAAATATAATTCTTTTAATGGTATGCAGTGTGCGGTTATTTTCTGGCACTGAGCTGTAATGGGAGAGGGAATTACACAGCATCCACACAAACCGGGGTTTGAGGTGGGAAAGCCGTCTCTGTCTCGTCTTCCCGAGACTTACGCAGCCAAGGACACATCTGATGCCAGCCTCTGCCTTCGAGAGGCAAACCAACACAGCCAAATTTCCCTGGATCCCAAGTGTCCTGACTCTGAATTAGCCTACCACGGGGAAGCTTGCTGCACATTTCACTAAAATCTACACACACATCCCGTGCCCAACCTTATTCAACTTGTTTTGTCTTACACACACACACACACACACTCACACACCCACCCCGTCCATCCTACAACACAACAAACCCCCCCCCCCCCCACCGGAACTTGGCACACCTGTGGGGGGAAGAGCTTGCCCAGGCTGGGGTCAGTGCCCACACTGGGGGTGAGGGGCTTGTCGGAGCCCTGCCCGTCCAGGGGCAGAACTGGGCCGGTGTCCAGGCAGCTGTCGATCTCGTAGTGCACATATTTGCAGGTGTCCATGTGGAAGCAGGTGTTGAGGAAGGAGCAGTCGCCCAGAGACTCGTCCGTGTGCTTGTTGATGATGCGCCTGCGGAAGCGAGAGGTCAGGCCCGGAGGAGCGACAGGTAGCCCCTGGAGAGAGGGATTACCCCAGCCCGGAGATGGATCTCCTGCCCAGCGAGAGGGAACCTACAGCCAGGGTTAGGATCCCCTGCCCAGAGAGAGTGGGATCCCCCGGCCTGGAGAGGGACCTCCTGCCCAGAGAGAGAGAGGGATCCCCCCGGCCTGGAGAGGGATCTCCTGCCCAGAGAGAGAGTGGGATCCCCCGGCCCGGAGAGGGACCTCCTGCCCAGAGAGAGGGATCCCCCGGCCCGGAGAGGGATCTCCTGCCCAGAGAGAGAGAGAGAGATCCCCCAGCCTGGAGAGGGATCTCCTGCCCAGAGAGAGAGAGGGAGTCTACAGTCAGGAGAAGGATCTCCCTCCTAGAGAGGGATCCCCACCCAGGGAGAGGGATCCCCCAGCCCTGAGAGAGAAATCTCTTGCCCCGGAGTGAACAGCCAAACTGAAGCAAAGAAACCCCCCCACAGAAAAGAGATACCCCATCCAGAGAGGGGGACCTCATCTGGACAGACAGTTGAAACAAGGGATACCCCATCCGAGAGTGCGATTCCCTGGAGAAAAGGAGCCACCACCTGGGAGATCCCCTTACAAGCGGAGAATCCAACTGGAATGAGGGAAGGATCCCCACCAAAAGGGCTCCTCTACGGCAGTGAGGGATCGACAACCTCAAGGGATCACCCAACAGGAAGAGATCCAACCGAGTATGTTATCACACACCCCCCCCAAGAGAAAGATCATTTACCCCAATCCAAACATGCTGATCGAGGGATCTCCCCACACCCAGTGAGAGGGATCCCCAATCCAACTAAGGGAACAAGCCAGAGCGAGGGATCCCAACCAGAGTGTGAAGGATCTCCAAATGGTTGAGACATCCTTCCCCGACAGGAAGAACCAGGGGTGAAAGAAACCCCAACACAAAAGGTTCTGGACATTTTCCCCCCACCTCGGCCTCTCCCCCAGTCCTACTTCCCACCCACCCACCTGAAGTGAAGCTTGTGGCAGGGCTGTTCCAGGATCAGGGCTCTCAAAAACATCGCATACTTCAATCACAATCCCACAATCCTCCTGTTCCCCCTGTCCTGCCCCTCCCACCCTCTGCCCTCTCTTCCTTCAGCCCTTCATGATGTCACCCCACCCCCCACGTCCGCAACTGAAGTGAACTTTGAGGCAGGACCCCTCCAATAGGCCCTGGGCCCTGGTATACACTTCACCTCTCTCCCACACCCCCACGACCCCTCTCCATCATGTCCCTGCCACCACCCTCCCCACTGCCCCCACCTGAAGTGGAGTTTGCGGCAGGGCCGCTCCAGGTCCTGGGCCCTCATACACTCGAGCTTGGTGCCGTGGTCACAGAACTCCTGCACCTGGGCGCGGCCGCGCGACCGGAACTTCTCCACCATCGACTGTTCCTTCGCCGTGCTGGTGTTCAGCAGCTCCAGGATCTCCTGGCTCATCTGGGGGAGAGGGAGAGTCACTGAGGGAGCTCCCCACGCGTGGGAGCAGCACTAAGAGATCCCCACGCTCGGCGGGGTGGTAGTGCCGAGCGATCCCCGTGGCCCGCAGGTGGCTGTGCTGAGAGATCATTGCACCTCTGTGAGAGCAGAGGGGAATCTCCCTTCCCGACTGTGCAAGAGGGAGTGTCAGAGGGATCCCTCTTTTCTGCCCTCTGCACCTACACTACTCCTCCCACAGAGCTACATCCCTCCACCCCTCTACCTCTACCCCCTTGTTTCTACCCTACTCACCGCCCCCTGCTAAACTCTCACTTTCTCCCTTCCCGTACTACACTCACATCACATCACTCCCTCCCACCCCCTAACCCTCTCCCCCCAGCTTGTTCCCCAATCCCTCTCACCCACCCATCCTCTCCCTTCCCACCCTCCCAGCCCCCGGAACAAGCCGTACCTTCTTGCTCTGCCTCTCCTTGGTGGACTGCTGGTTCAGCAGCCTCTCGATCTCCAGGTCCAGTTCGGAGGCCACCTTGCGGGACTTCTTGGCGGGCTCGGGTGGCTTCCTGTCGGGCGGGGAGGGGGCGGATCCAACCGGAGGGGGCTGGGCCCGCCTCTTCTGGCCCCCCTCGGCCTGCGGCGGGGACGGCTCGCCCTCCTGGGGCAGAAGCACCAGCATGGCCGAGAGCTTGGTGTGGTCGGCAAAGGTGACGGTGGTGGGCATGCCGTCCTGGGACAGGCCCCCTCGCACCTCAATCAGCTCCTGGGCCGCAAACTTCTGCAGGAGGCTCTCCACGTTCCCCTGGGTCACCGAGCACTGGAGCTTGGGTGGAGGGCGGGTAAAGACAGGGATAGAGTCATAGAGAAGTACAGCACAGAAACAGGCCCTTCGGCCCATCAAATCCATGCTGAACCATTTAAACTGCCTCCTCCCACCGACCTGCACTGGGACCATCTGCCGTCAAACCCCTACCAAACATCTCTTAAATGTTGAAAGCCAGCTCGTGCAGATGTACAGGCTGGTGGGTTTATTGGGCAAGACAAGCTGCACCCCGAGTCTGTGACTGACAGGAAGCATCTGGGGAGAGCTGATGGGAACGTGGGGAAAGTGGAATGCGACCGGTGTAACTGGGTCAGCATGGAGAGTGTGGGCCGAACATCCCCATGTGTGATGGGATGAGGGAGTTTCACCCTGTGTCTGACCCCGGGAGTGTGTGATGGGATGAGGGAGTTTCACTCAGTGTCTGACCCCGGGAGTGTGTGATGGGACGGTGTGGAGGGAGTTTCACTCTGTGTCTGACCCCGGGAGTGTGTGATGGGACGGTGTGGAGGGAGATTCACTCTGTGTCTGACCCCAGGAGTGTGTGATGGGACGGTGTGCAGGGAGATTCACTGTGTCTGACCCGGGGAGTGCGTGATGGGACGGTGTGGAGGGAGATTCACTCTCTGTCTGACCCTGGGAGTGTGTGATGGGACAGTGTGGAGGGAGATTCACTCTGTGTCTGACCCCGAGAGTGTGTGATGGGACGATGTGGAGGGAGATCCACTCTGTGTCTGACCCTGGGAGTGTGTGATGGGACAGTGTGGAGGGAGATTCACTCTGTGTCTGACCCCAAGAGTGTGTGATGGGACGATGTGGAGGGAGATCCACTCTGTGTCTGACCCCGGGAGTGTGTGATGGGACGGTGTGGAGGGAGTTTCACTCTGTGTCTGACCCCGGGAGTGTGTGATGGGACGGTGTGCAGGGAGATTCACTGTGTCTGACCCAGGGAGTGCGTGATGGGACGGTGTGGAGGGAGATTCACTCTGTGTCTGACCCTGGGAGTGTGTGATGGGACAGTGTGGAGGGAGATTCACTCTGTGTCTGACCCCGAGAGTGTGTGATGGGACGATGTGGAGGGAGATCCACTCTGTGTCTGACCCTGGGAGTGTGTGATGGGACGGTGTGGAGGGAGATTCACTCTGTGTCTGACCCCGGGAGTGTGTGATGGGACGGTGTGGAGGGAGATTCACTCTGTGTCTGAGCCAGGGAGTGTGTGATGGGACAGTGTGGAGGGAGATTCACTCTGTGTCTGAGCCAGGGAGTGTGTGATGGGACAGTGTGGAGGGAGTCTCACTCTGTGCCTAACTCAGTGGCGCTCTATCCCCCCTCTCTGATAACAAATCGTTCTATCCCCCTCTCTCCCTGATAAGTGCTCTATCCCCCTCTCTCCCTGATAAGTGCTCTATCCCCCTCTCTCCCTGATGTGCTCTATCCCCCCCTCTCACTGATAAGAGTGTTCTATCCCCCCTCTCTCACTGATAAGTGTTCTATCCCCCTCTCTCCCTGATAAGTGTTCTATCCCCCTCTCTCCCTGATAAGTGTCCTATCCCCCTCTCTCACTGATAAGTGTTCTATCCCCCTCTCTCCCTGATAAGAGTGTTCTATCCCCCTCTCTCCCTGATAAGAGTGCTCTATCCCCCTCTCTCACTGATAAGAGTGTTTTATCCCTCTCTCTCACTGATAAGTGCTCTATCCCTCTCTCACTGATAAGAGTGTTCTATCCCTCTCTCTCACTGATAAGAGTGTTTTATCCCTCTCTCTCACTGATAAGTGTTCTATCCCACTCTCTCACTGATAAGAGTGTTCTATCCCTCTCTCTCACTGATCAGAGTGTTCTATCCCCCTCTCTCACCGACAACAAGGTGTTCTGGATGGCAAGCGAGTCGGTGGGCAGAAGCAGAGCCTGGTTGGAGAGGTGCTCGAGCAGCCGCTTCTCGAGGAGGGGGTCGATCTTCTCGTCCTGGTCCAGGCCACTCGGTTTGCTGGGTGGTAGGGCAGCGGGCAGGACTGGGCTGTCACTACGGAGGCCGGCACCCACCCCCTGAACAGTCTCCGTCTGGGCTGCGGAGGCAAAGGCAAGCAGTGGATGAGTGGGGTGTGTATCTAGGTGACCCCACCCCCACCCAGGTCACTCCTGAGAGGGGCCACCATCTATGCCACCTCATCACGGTCCAACAGGATGCAAACATGCCCTTTGGCCCAACCAATCCATGCCATCCAGTAACAAGAGCACACATGTATGTCTTAAGATCATTCTTCCCCTTCTTGTGAGCTGTCCAGTCTGCCCCTGCAGACTCCCCCGTCCTCAGTCCCACCACTGTGGCCTCTGACACTCTGCACACCTGACTCCATAACCCAACACTGTCCTCGACCTCCCGTGTTACCCACACACTCTGCCTCAGCCTGAGGGAACCGCTGTCTCTAACTGGGGCAAACTCCTGTTCGGTGTCACGGTCCAGCCATCCACTCACACCTTTCAGTCAGAGAGAGCACCAATACAGGCCCTTTGGCCCCTCTAGTCCATGCTGACCACAGGCCCGCCCGGCTCGTCTCAACGCTCTGCATTCAGCTCATCATCCCTGAAGCCCCAACTCTCCATGTCCCTGCCCAAGTGCTTCAAATGACACTGTTGTCCCTGTCTCAATTCCTCCTCTGGCAGTGCTTTCCATAAACTCAAATGGAAATGTTGTCCCACTCTCCCTAAATCTCTGCCTTCTAGATCTGGACTCCCCTGCCCTGAGGAAGTTACGGTTGCTGTCCATCTCATCATTTTAAACATTTCTCTATGGGTGTCCCCTGTTCTCCTACGTTCCAGTGCATGAAGATCTTGCCTGGCCAACCTCTGGACCTAGTAACCTCCTTGTAAATCTTCTCTGCCCTCTTTCCAGGTCAGCCATGTTCTTCCAAAACTGTACACAGCACTGCAAGTGCGGCCTCGCCAGTGCCTTATAGCCATATAACAATTACAGCACAGAAACAGGCCACCTCGGCCCTTCTAGTCCATGCCGAACGCTTACTCTCACCTGGTCCCACCTACCCACACTCAGCCCATAACCCTCCATTCCTTTCCTGTCCATATACCTATCCAATTCTTAAAAATGACAATATTGAACCTGCCTCTCCACTTCTACTGGAGGCACATTTCACACAGCTGCCACTCTCTGAGTAAAGAAGCCCCCCCTCGTGCTACCCCTAAACTTTTGCCCCTTAACTCTCAACTCATGTCCTTGTTTGAATCTCCCCTACTCTCAATGGAAAAAGCCTATCCACGTCAACTCCATCTATCCCCTCATAATTTTAAATACCTCTATCAAGTCCCCCCTCAACCTTCCACACTCCAAAGAATAAAGACCTAACTTGTTCAACCTTTCTCTGTAACGTAGGTGCTGAAACCCAGGTAACATTCTAGTAAATCTTCTCTGTACTCTCTCTATTTTGTTGACATCTTTCCTATAATTCAGTGACCAGAACTGTACACAATACAATGCCTTGTACAAACCCTATTTCTAGAAAAGTTGGGATATTTTCAAAAATGCAATAAAAAAAATTTGCGATGTTAATTCACGAGAACCTTTATTTAACTAACAAAAGTACAAACAAAAGATTTTCAATAGTTTTACTGACCAACTTAATTGTATTTTGCAAATATACACAAATTTAGAATTTGATGGCTGCAACACACTCAACAAAAGTTGGGAGTTAAAATCAGATTGAAAAATGCACAGAATATTCAAGTAACACCGGTTTGGAAGACTCCACATTAAGCAGGCTAATTGGTAGTAGGTGAGGTATCATGACTGGGTATAAAAGTAGCATCCATCAAGGCTCAGTCTTTGCAAGCAAGGGTGGGTCGTGGCTCACCCCTTTGTGCCAAAATTCGTGAGAGAATTGTTAGTCAGTTCAAAAGTAACATTACCCAACACAAGATTGCAGAGAATTTAGGTCTTTCAATATCTACAGCACATAATATTGTGAAAAGATTCAGAGAATTCAGAGACATCTCAGTGCGTAAAGGGCAAGGTCGGAAACCACTGCTGAATGCGCGTGATCTTCGAGCCCTCAGGCGGCACTGCCTAAGAAACCGTCATGCTACTGTGACGATTATAGCCACCTGGGCTCGGGAGTACTTTGGAAACCCATTGTCACTTAACACAGTCCGTCGCTGCATCCAGAAATGCAATTTGAAACTGTATTACGCAAGGAGGAAGCCATACATCAACTCTATGCAGAAACACTGGCGAGTTCTCTGGGCCCGAGTTCATCTCAGATGGACCGAAAGACTGTGGAACAGTGTGCTGTGGTCAGATGAGTCCACATTTCAGCTAGTTTTTGCAAAAAACAGGCGTAGAGTTCTCTGTGCCAAAGGTGAAAACGACCATCCTGATTGTCATCAGTGAAAGGTGCAAAAGCCAGCATCTGTGATGGTACGGGGGTGCATCAGTGCCCACAGCATGGGTGAGTTGCATGTATGTGAAGGTACCATTGACTCTGAGGCGTATATTAGGATTTAGAGAGACATATGTTGCTATCAAGGCGACGTCTCTTCCCGGGACGTCCATGCTTATTTCAGCAGGACAAAGCCAGACCACATTCTGCACGGGCTCCAACAGCATGGCTTTGAAGACACAGAGTGCGTGTGCTTGACTGGCCTGCTGCCAGTCCAGATCTATCTCCTATTGAAAATGTATGGCGCATCATGAAGAGGAGAATCAGACAACGGAGACTACGGACTGTTGAGAAGCTGAAGTCTTATATCAAGCAAGAATGGACAAAATTTCCAATTGCAAATCCACTACAATTAGTATCCTCAGTTCCAAAACGATTAAAAAGTGTTATTAAAAGGAAAGGTGATGTAACAAAATGGTAAACATGCCTCATGCCTTTTGTTGAGTGTGTTACAGCCATCAAATTCTAAATTTGTGTAAAATACAATTACATTGGTCCATAAAACTATTGAAAATCTTTTCTTTGTACTTTTGTCAGTTAAATAAAGGTTCACGTGAATTAACATATCACAGATTTTTGTTTTAATTGCATTTTGGAATACATCCCAACTTTTCTGGAAATGGGGTTTGTACATCTGCAATGTAACGTCTCCTCTCCTGAACTCCCCGATGAAAGCCAGCGAGCCAAACATCTTCTCCACCACCCTGTCTCCCTGTGACTCCACTTTCAGGCAGCCATGAACCTGTACCCCTGGGCCCCTGTGAACTATTACACCCTATAGTACAAGTCCTGTGCTGGTTTGACTTTCTAAAATAGAGTCACAGAAAAGCACAGAACAGAAACAGGCCTTTTGGCCCATCTAGCCTGTGCCGAACCATTTAAACCACTTAATTCTATTGATCTGATCTGCAAATAGACCACAGCCCTCCATACCCCTCCCATCCATGTATCGACCCAAACTTCTCTTGAATCTTGAAATCAAAATCGCATGGACCTCTTGTGCAGGCAGCTCGATCCACACGCTCACCACCCACTGATGGAGGAAAGTTCCCCTCATGTTCCCCTTAAACCACTCACCTTTAACCCATGACCTCTGGTTGTAGTCTCACCAATCTCAGTGGAAAAAGCCCGCTTTCATTTGCCCCGTCTGTACCGCTCATAACTTGCACACCTGCATCAAATCTTCCCTGAATCTTCTGTCCTAACCTATTCAATCATTCCTTATAGCTAATATCCTTGTAAATTCTCAATCTTATTTACACCTTTCCTGCAGATAGGTGACCAAAACTGCACACAGTACTCCAAAGTAGGCCTTACCTGCAGCCTTATTCAATTTCAACATAAGATCTCATCTCCTGTACTCAATACATTGATTAATGAAGGCCAATGGGCCAAAAGCTCTCCGAACGGCCCTTTCTTCCTGTAGGGTCAGTATGTAGCTCCTCATACACATCTGGACTGAAATCTATTTGCAACTGCTCGGCCCACTTCCTAACTGATCTCCTGAGGACAGAGATGGGATGTTATGTCGAAGTTGTAAGAGACATTGGCAAGGCCTAATTATGAGTACTGTGTGAAGTTTTTGGTCACCTACCTACAGGAAAGATGTAAACAAGTTTGAAAGGGTATAGAGAAAATTTACAAGGATGTTGTTGGGTCTGGAGGACCTGAGTTAGAAGGAAAGATTGAATAGGTTGGGACTGTATTCTTCAGAATGTAGAAGACTGAGGGGAGATTTGACAGAGGTATACAAAATTATGAGGGGTTTAGTTAGGGTAAATGCAAGCAGGCTTTTTCCGCTGAGGATGGGAGGGACCACAACCAGAAGTCACAGGTTAAGGGTGAAAGGTAAGAAATTTAAACATCTTCACTCCGAGGGTCGTGAGAGTGTGGAACGAGCTGCCACAAGAAGTGGTGAATGCGAGCTCGATTTCAATGTTCAAGAGAAGTTTGGTTAGGCGCATGTATAGTAGGGGTACGGGGGGCTATTGTCCCGGTGCAGGTCGACAGTTAAATGGTTTCGGCATGAACTGGATGGGTTGCTGTACTTCTCTGTGACTCTATGAACAACAAAAGTCCCAAACATTGATTACTGGCACTCCACTAACCTCCAGTCTCTGGTCTGAGAAACAACCTTCATCGACTATCCTCTGCTTCCTACCACCGAGACAATTTTGAATCTACCAAACTCGCTCTCCCTGAACATCATGGGACCCGACCTTCCAGACCGGTCTATCACGCCGGACCTCCAAAAGTCCAAATGGACAATATCCACTGCCCTGCCCCTGATTACCTTTGTGGTAATCTCTTCAAAAAACATCTCCAAAGAGGTTTGTCAAGCACAACTTTCCACCCACAAATCCCTCTGGATCAGTGTAGATGCTGACCCTCGGAATTCCCTCCAATAACCTCCCTACTACTGAGGTCAGGCTGCCTGCCCTGGAGTTCCCTGGCTTATCACTGCTACCCTTCTTTAATAACAGAGCAATATTAGCCACCTCCCTGTCTTTGGGAACTCCACCAGTAATTAATGATGAAGCAATTATCTCCACAAGGGTGTCTGCAATTTCCTCCCGAACCTCCCACAAAGTCCTGGGACGTGCTCAGTCAGGCCCCGGAGATTGTGAATTTTACCACCCTGGTAAAATTATTGCCCTCGAAAAGATCTCCACATTTTCCCAATCTTCTGAGCAGTCATATTTTCCTTCTCATTAACTAAGAAGATAAATACTCGTTAAGATTCCCATCCATCTCCAGTGGCTGGGATACAGGCAGCCCTGCTGATCCCTAAGTGACATTACTCTCTTCCTAGTTGTTGTTTACTTTTCATCTCGTTGTAAAACTTCCCGGGATTTTCATTAACCCTACCTGCTACATCCACCTCATTTCCTCCTTTTGCCCTTCCGATTTCCCTTGTAAGGGTATTCTTACTTTATAGTCATCAAAGGATTTGCTCAATCGTGACCTCCTAAATCTTCTTCTTCTTCACCTAAGTTCCAACATCACTCATCAACCAGGGTTCCCTAAACTCTCCTGGTTCACCCCAACAGTACACATAGTTTGCTGCATACTTAATACTTCACTCCTGCTTGCCATCCATTCCCTCCTCTTCAAATAGCCTCACCCGACCAACCTCTGTTGCATCCTGCCTAATTCCCCCCCCCCCACAAACTAGCTCTGGTCCAGTTTCATCATTCCCTCCCCTCCTCTCCACCTCCCCCCCCCCCGTCACGTCAACCCTCCCCCTCATCCTCCAACAACTCCCTCCCACCACCCCCTGTACGCCTTAACCTCTCATCACCCTCACCCCTTCCTCTGCCCCAACACCCTCAACCCCCGCCCCATTCCCCTCCCCCACAACTCCCCTGCCCCATTCCCCTCCTCAACCCTCATGATCACACCTACTCCTCCTCAACCCCATTTACCCATTGCCCTCCCCCTCAAACTACCCCTATCCCCTCCTCGTTAACCCACACATCTCTAATAAGCTCACATAACCTTTTCCTCCCCGCCCCTCCCTTTCCACTGTTCACCGGCTACATGCCCCGCCCCTCCCCTCCAATCCAAACCTCGACCCACCCCTCCATCTCCACCTCCCCTCCCCATTAACTTCACTTTCCCCAACCGCTTCCTCTTCCCCTCACCGCCTGGCTCCCTCCGCCTCCGCTGCAGCCTCTCCCTCAGACTGTGCAGCTGCTTCTTGTGGGCCTGGATGTCGCTCCATGTGTCTGACATCTTCGTTCCGGGCACCGGGACCCGGGCCGTCAACACAACTCGAGCCAGGGGCTACAAACCGAATGATAGGCCTAGTGCATCACTTCCGCTCGGAGGCCCGCCTACTGCTCTGACTGACAGCTCATTGACCAACCCCCAGTACTGACAGCTTTCATTTGTTGATTGACAGTAGCAAAACCCCGCCCACAGGCCGCCACGCAACAAAACGACGACGAAACGCTGCCAGGTGCCGAAAGAGGCCATTCGGCCCTCTTACCTCATTCCAAACCATCGGCCTCCAGGTCTCTCTTTTCTACAACACTCCTCACGGTATGAAGGTCCACTGTGAAATTTCTGCTCTCAATAGTCTAAAAATGTAACTCTCCCTCCAGACCGTCCCATCACACACTCACGGGGTCAGACACAGAGTGAATCTCCCTCCACACTGTCCCATCACACACTCCCGGGGTCAGACACAGAGTGAAACTCCCTCCACACCGTCCCATCACACACTCCCGGGGTCAGACACAGAGTGAATCTCCCTCCACACCGTCCCATCACACACTCACGGGGTCAGACAAAGAGTGAATCTCCCTCCAGACCGTCCCATCACACACTCCTGGGGTCAGACACAGTGTGAATCTCCCTCCACACTGTCCCATCACACACTCCCGGGGTCAGACACTGAGTGAAACTCCCTCCATACCGTCCCATCACACACTCCCGGGGTCAGACACAGAGTGATTCTCCCTCCAGACCGTTCCATCACACACTCCCGGGGTCAGACACTGAGTGAAGCTCCCTCCACACCGTCCCATCACACACTCCCGGGGTCAGACACTGAGTGAATCTCCCTCCATACCGTCCCATCACACACTCCCGGGGTCAGACACAGAGTGAAACTCCCTCCACACCGTCCCATCACACACTCCCGGGGTCAGACACAGAGTGAATCTCCCTCCACACCGTCTCATCACACACTCCCGGGGTCAGACACAGAGTGAAACTCCCTCCACACCGTCCCATCACACACTCCCGGGGTTAGACACAGAGTGAATCTCCCTCCACACCGTCTCATCACACACTCCCGGGATCAGACACAGAGTGAATCTCCCCCCACATCGTCCCATCACACACTCCCGGGGTCAGACAGAGTGAAACTCCCTCCACACCATCCCATCACACACTCCCGGGGTCAGACAGAGTGAATCTCCCTCCACACCGTCCTATCTCACATTCTTGGGGTCAGACATAGAGTGAAACACCCTCCATACCGTCCCATCACACCCTCCCGGGGTCAGACACAGAGTGAATCTCCCTCCACACCGTCCCATCACACACTCCCGGGGTCAGACACAGAGTGAAACACCCTCCACACCGTCCCATCACATACTCCCGGGGTCAGACACAGAGTGAAACACCCTCCACACCGTCCCATCACACCCTCCCAGGGTCAGACACAGAGTGAATCTCCCTCCACACCGTCCCATCACACACTCCCGGGGTCAGACACAGAGTGAAACTCCCTCCTCACAATCCCATCACACATCCCCATGGTCTGACACAAAGGAATCCCCATTTGTGCCCCCTCTTCTCTTTTATAACCATATAACCATTACAGCATGGAAAGAGGCCATCTCAGCCTTTCTAGTCCGTGCTGAACGCTTACTCTCACCTAGTCCCACCGACCTGCACTCAGCCCATAACCCTCCATTCCTTTCCTGTCCATATACCTATCCAATTGTTATTCAAATGACAATACCGAACCTGCCTCTAGCACTTCTACCAGAAGCTCATTCCACACAGCTACCACTCTCTGAGTAAAGAAGTTCCCCCTCATGTTAACATAAACTTTTGCCCCCGAGCTCTCAACTCATGTCCTCTTGTTTGAATCTCCCCTACTCTCAATGGAAAATGCCTATCAACGTCAACTCTATCTATCCCGCTCATAATTTTAAATACCTCTATCAAGTCCACTCTCAACCTTCTACGCTCCAATGAATAAAGACCGAACTTGTTCAACCTTTCCCTGTAACTTAGTTGCTGAAACCCAGGTAACAGTCTAGTAAATCTTCTCTGTACTCTCTCTATTTTATTGGCATCTTTCCTATAATTCGGTGACCAGAACTGTACACAATACTCCAAATTTGGCCTCACCGATGTCAATGTACATTTTGTGCAATGTCAGCTCCCAATGTTTCCTGGATGACTCAGAGCGAGAATCCACATTGTAAAAGTGCCTTCAGAGGTCAGTTGTCTGTCTGCTATCATCAGGCAGTACCACGGTCCTGGGGCTCTGAACACAGAAACTCTTCCCACCAGCATGGCATCAAATATCGTTAAGGTCCAGCTCCTTCTCCTCATGGCTGGTAAGGGACCTACTCATTTCCTTCTGATTATATCAGTGTGGTCTCACCCAGAGACGGGAACTGTGCACAGTGTTCCTGGTGTGGATCTGACCCAGGGATACAGAGACGGGAACTGTGCACGGTGCTCCCGGTGTGGGTCTGACCCAGGGATACAAAGATGAGAATTGTGCACGGTGTTCCTGGTGTGGGTCTGACCCAGGGATACAGAGATGAGAATTGTGCATGGTGCTCCTGGTGTGGGTCTGACCCAGGGATACAGAGATGAGAATTGTGCACGGTGCTCCTGGTGTGGGTCTGACCCAGGGATAGGGAGATAGGAACTGTGCACGGTGCTCCCTGTGTGGGTCTGACCGAGGGATACAGAGATGAGAATTGTGCACGGTGCTCCTGGTGTGGGTCTGACCCAGGGATACGGAGATGGGAACTGTGCACGGTGCTGCTGGTGTGTGTCTGACCCAGGGATACAGAGACAGGAACTGTGCACAGTGCTCCCAGTGTGGGTCTGATCCAGGGATACAGAGACAGGAACTGTGCACGGTGCTCCCAGTGTGGGTCTGACCCAGGGATACAGAGACGGGAACTGTGCACGGTGCTCCTGGTGTGGGTCTGACTTAGGGATACAGAGATGGGAACTGTGCACGGTGCTCCTGGTGTGGGTCTGACCCAGGGATACAGAGATGGGAACTGTGCACAGTGCTTCCAGTGTGGGTCTGACCCAGGGATACAGAGATGGGAACTGTGCACGGTGCTCCCTGTGTGGCTCTGACCCAGGGATACAGAGATGAGAATTGTGCACGGTGCTCCTGGTGTGGGTCTGACCCAGGGATACAGAGATGGGGACTGTGCACGGTGCTCCTGGTGTGGGTCTGACCCAGGGATACAGAGATGGGAACTGTGCACGGTGCTCCTGGTGTGGGTCTGACCCAGGGATATAGAGGTGGGAACTGTGCACGGTGCTCCTGGTGTGGGTCTGATCCAGGGATACAGAGACAGGAACTGTGCACGGTGCTCCCAGTGTGGGTCTGACCCAGGGATACAGAGACGGGAACTGTGCACGGTGCTCCTGGTGTGGGTCTGACCCAGGGATACAGAGATGGGAACTGTGCACGGTGCTCCTGGTGTGGGTCTGACCCAGGGATACAGAGATGGGAACTGTGCACGGTGCTCCCGGTGTGGGTCTGACCCAGGGATATGGAGACGGGTACTGTGCATGGTGCTCCCGGTGTGGGTCTGACCCAGGGATAGGGAGACGGGAACTGTGCACGGTGCTCCTGGTGTGGGTCTGACCCAGGGATACGGAGACGGGAACTGTGCACGGTGCTCCCGGTGTGAGTCTGACCCAGGGATACGGAGATGGGAACTGATGCTGATCATTCCATTTTAAATAAAATCTCTCTAGGCTCCTGCATGGCTGGAACCAACTTCCGCTTGTCCTCAGCAACGATGGTGGCCACCGAGGGCTCGCCGGTCTCCCTGCAATGCCGGTTCTCCTACCGGCACGACAACCGGTACTTCGTGTGGCAGTACGTGCCTCCCGGTGGGCAAGGAGCCCTCAGGAGGCTGATGTACTGGGAGCCCGGCTCCCAGCAGCCCGTATACCCAGCCGGGAGCACCAACCGTTACCTGGGCACCAAGGACCTCCACCGCGGGACCATGTCCTTGCAGATCAGCCGCGCCATGTCCAGCGACGCCAGCCGGTACTTCTGCCAGATGACCGACAACCTCTGGGACGTCAATGCCACAGACTGGTGCGGATGCGGGATCTCCCTCTCCGTCGAGCGCAGTGAGTCTGTCGCCCGCACACGTTGCCGCGTCTGGGACGGGCGTGAATCCAATTGAATTGACTTTGTTCCTTCTAACCTTGATCCGCATGGGGAGTAAAAATCTTTACGTTATGTCTCCGTCTAAATGTGCAAAGTGCAACTTAGGGTCATTTATAATAAATAGTATGTACAACAGGACACTCAATATAAGATAGAAATACTATTGTGTCAGTCTGATGGCCTGGTGGAAGAAGCTGTTGGTTGGTCCTGGCTTTTATGCTGCGGTACCGTTTCCCGGCTGGAACAGTTTGTGTTTGGGGTGACTCGGGTCCCCAGTGATCCTTTGGGCCCTTTTCACACACCCGTCTTTGTAGATGTCCTGAATAGAGGGAAGTTCACAACTGCAGATGCGCTGGGTTCTTTGGGAGACCCCTTGCCAGCTGCCCCGTACTGCTGTCACCGGGCACTCGTCTATTCGGCCCATACTGTCCCTGCTGAAAATCAGAATCAGGTTTATTACTGTTATTGTGAAATTTGTTAACTTAGCAGCGGCAGTTCAATGTAATACACAATCTAGCAGAGAAAAAAATATCTGACATCCGTCCTTTAGGGAATAATACCAATCTCCACTGACTCCTCAACACTTCCCCAGGAGTCCACCATCACAGAGTGTTCTACCCTTGTACACCGAGGGCCCACTGTCCCTCGACACTCCCCACCATTCACAGAGTGTTCTACCCTCGTACACCGAGGTCCCTCTATCCCTCCACACTCCCCACCATTCACAGAGTGTCCTGCCCTTATACACCAAGATCCCTCTCTCCCTCGACACTCCCCACCATTCACAGTGTGTGTTCTACCCTCGTACACCGAGGTCCCTCTGTCCATCAACACTCCCCACCATTCAGTGTGTTCTACCCTCGTACACCGAGGTCCCTCTGTCCTCGACATTCCCCACCATTCACAGTGTGTGTCCTGCCCTTGTACACCGAGGTCCCTCTGTCCCTTGACACTCCCCACCATTCAGTGTGTTCTACCCTCGTACACTGAGGTCCCTGTCCCTCGACACTCCCCACCATTCACAGTGTGTTCTACCCTCATTCACCGAGGTCCTCCTGTCCCTCGACACTCCCCACCATTCAGTGTGTTCTACCCTCGTACACCGAGGTCCCTCTGTCCCTCGACACTCCCCACCATTCAGTGTGTTCTACTCTCGTACACTGAGGTCCCTCTGTCCCTCGACACTCCCCACCATTCAGTGTGTCCTACCCTCATTCACCGAGGTCCCCCTGTCCCTCGGCACTACCCACCATTCAGTGTGTTCTACCCTTGTGTGTTGGTTCGTGGCCAAGTGGTTAAGGCGTTCGTCTAGCGATCTGAAGGTCACTAGTTCGAGCCTTGGCTGAGGCTGCATGTGTGTCCTTGAGCAAGGCACTTAGCCACACATTGCTCTGCGACAACACTGGTGCCAAGCTGTATGGGTCCTAATACCCTTCACTTGTACAACATCGGTGGCATGGAGAGGGGAGACTTGCAGCTTGGGCAACTGCTGGTCTTCCATAAAAAAACCTTTGCCCAGGCTTGCCCCTGGAAACTTCCCAAGGTGCAAATCCATGGTCTATCAAGACTAAAAGAGGTCTACAACTACACCTCATAAAGATTATTACACAGAGCATTGAGGTAGAACAAGGTAAAGCAGTAACAGAACGCATAATAAAGTGTCACAGCCACAGAGAGAGTGCAGTGCAGGTAAAGGATAAGATACAAGATCCTAACGAGGTAGGTTGGGAGGTCAAGGGTCAGTCTTATCATACGAGAGGTCTGTTCAAGTGTCTGATAGCACCGGGGCAGAAGCTGGTCCTTGAGCCTGGTGGCTCGTGCTTTCAGGATTCTGCATCTTCTGCCCGAAGGGAGAATGCCCGGGGTGGGTGGGGTCTTTCATTACGTTGGCTGACTGCATTTGAGCCACATCAGCCTGTTGTGGCTGTGAATGCAGTCACTGGGAGACGCTGAAGCTGGTGGATATAGAAGCCCTTATTCTGCACAACAATCAGGCGTCATACAGGAGTCACTCTTCGAAGAAGAGACTCCCCGACCCAACCTTAGATGACATTTTTTTTAATATGCCGGATGATTACTATTGATACAATGCATTCATAGTGCTCCCGTTGAGTTACAGATAATTTTCAAACACCTATATCTTCACACCAACACCCTAGACTGAATATTAATCACTGCTGTCTCTAAGTTGCCTTCATGCATATGCAGACATCTCAGGTCCATGGTGAGTTTCCTGGTTTGCAATCGACCCCAGTCTGCAGCTCCAGGAAGACCATTGTTCTGAGCTGCATTTTAAACTCAATCTACAATCCACATTCAGGTCTGAAGACAGGTCGGTGTTGAAATTAATATTTGCTTTATTGCCTTTCTCCAGAATATGCCCTAAGAAGCCTTTTCTGTCATACATTCACACATAGCCGCTTCAGCCCTACCATGATTGCCATCCAAGCTACCCCCTTCAATCCGTGTTTGGCCCAGATCTCTCTAAACCTTTCCTATCCATGTACGTATCCAAGTCCCCTTTAAATGTCATTGATGTACCTGCCTCAAGCACTTCCTCTGGCAGCTCACTTCATGTTTGGACAAACTCCTGGGTGAAAAAGCTGCCCCTTGGGTTCCTATTCTTGACCCACTCACCTTAAACATGTGGATAGGAAAGGTCTTGAGGTTCATGGGCCTATGGGAGTCTAAGTTGGCATGGGCTAATGGGAAACTAGGTTGGCATGGGCCAATGGGAATCTAGGTTGGCATGGGCCAGTGGGAATCTAGGGTGGCATGGGCCAGTGGGGATCAAGGTTGGCATGGGTCAATGAGAATCTAGGTTGGAATGGGCTAATGGGAATCTAGGTTGGTATGGGCCAATGGGAATCTAGGTTGGTATGGGCCAATGGGAATCTAGGTTGGCATGGGCCAGTGGGGATCAAGGTTGGCATGGGCCAATGAGAATCTGGGTTGGCATGGGCTAATGGGAATCTAGGTTGGTATGGACCAATGGGAATCTAGGTTGGCATGGGCCAGTGGGAATCTAGGGTGGCATGGGCCAGTGGGGATCAAGGTTGGCATGGGTCAATGAGAATCTAGGTTGGAATGGGCTAATGGGAATCTAGGTTGGTATGGGCCAATGGGAATCTAGGTTGGTATGGGCCAATGGGAATCTAGGTTGGCATGGGCCAGTGGGAATCTAGGTTGGCATGGGCCAGTGGGAATCTAGGTTGGTATGGGCCAATGGGAATCTAGGTTGGCATGGGCCAATGGGCCTGCTTCCGTGGTGTGTGACCCTGTGTGTCCATAACAGACTCTTCGGCCCATGATCTAGGCCATGCTCTCTTCTCTTCTCGCAGCTGCCATCAGGAGGGAGGTACAGGACCCTCAGGGATCCATACCACCAGGTTCAGGAGCAGTTATTACCCCTCGACTATCCACCACCCCACACAGCATATTCCACCCAACCACCATTCTCTTTGCAAAAGAACTCGTCTTCGAACTCCCCCCACCTTAAATGCGCACGCACTGTTAGTTGGCGAGAAAGATACCAACTGTTTACTCTATCTATGCCTCTCATAATCTTATAAACTTAAATCAAGATTTTATAAACCTTTTAAATCTTCACCCTTTCACCTTAAACCTCTGCACACTAGTTTCAGACTACCCTGTTTTGGGAAAAAGTCTCTTATCAACACCCCTCATGGTTTTATAAGCATCAGTATTGTTGTCCCTTAGCTTCCTTCACTCCAGGGGAATGTCCCAGGCTGTCCATTGTCTCCCAATAACTCCAGCCCCCAAGTCCATTCCAGGGAGGGTCTTCAAGTGGAGGCAGGGAGTCACATGGCAAAGGAAACGGGGAGACAAACACCAGATGGTCAGGAAACTGGGAAACAGAAACTAGAAACTGGCAAAATGGGGAACAGAAACTGGAAACTAGAGAAATGAGCAAACAAAAGTGGCAGATGGAATACTGTTAGGGAATGTATGATAGCGCATTTAGGTAAAAGGAACAATAGTGTGGACTGTTATCTAAATGGGGAGAAAATTCAAACATCAGAGGTGCAGAGAGACTTGGGGGTCCTCGTGCAAGACTCGTAGAAGGTTTATTCACAGGTTGAGTCTGTGCCAAAGGCGGCAAATGCAATGTTAGCATTCATTTCAAAGGGAATCGAATACAAGACACGGAGATAATACTGAGCCTGTATAAGTCACTAGTCAGGCAGCAATTGGAATATTGTCAACAGTTTTGGGTCCCTTATCTCAGAAAGGATGTGTTGTCTCTGGAGAGAGTCCAGAGGAGGTTCATGAGGCTGATTCTGGGGTTAACATATGAGGAGCGTTTGGCAGCTTTGTGCCTGTACTCACTGAAATTGAGAAGAATGTGTGGGGATCTCACTGGTGCTCGTGGTGTGGAATGACGCCAGCTTGGCAAGGTCATTCTCTGTCACGCTCCAGCATTCAGGAGTGTGGAGAGAAGACAGCTCTGGTGCAGCTTCACCTCGGTGTGGGCACCGTACTCGGTGACCATCACAGGCACACAGCCTCGCGTATATTCAGGGTGAGGTAGTAAACTGGTTTTGTGGGAGAAGCCAGAGATTGGTAGTAGACAGTTGTCTCTCTGACTGGAGACCTGGGACTGACTAGTGGTGTTCCACAGGGATCAGTGATCCTCTCTCACCTATCTCCTTGCCTGCCCGTCTCCTCCCTCTGGTGCTCCTCCCCCCTTTTCCTTTCTTCCATGGCTTTCTGACTTCTCCTATGAGACTCCCCCTTCTCCAGCCCCGTATCCCTTTCACCAATCAACTTGCCAGCTCTTTACCTCCCAGTTTCACCTTGTGTTTCTCCCTCCCATCCCCCTCCTTTTAAATCCACTTTTTTTTTCTCCAATCTCGGCATGAAACATCGACAGTACTCTTTTCCACAGATGCTGCCTGGCCTGCTGAGTTCCTCCAGCGTTTTGCTTGGATTTCCAGCATCTGCGGGCTTTCTCCAGTTAGTGTTGTGTCATTTGCTGTTTGTCATCTATATCAACGATCTGGATGATAATGTGTTTAACTGGATCAGCAAGTTTGTGGGCAGTCGACAGTGAGGAAGACTATCATGGCTTGCAGAGGGATCTGCATCAGCTGGAAAATGGGCTGAAAATTGGTAGATGGAATTTAATGCAGGCGAGTGTGAGGTGTTGCATTTTGGTAGGACCGACCAGGGTTGGTCTTACACAGTGAACGGTAGGGCGCTGAGGAGAGTGGTAGAACAAAGGGATCTGGGACTACAGGTCCATAATTCATTGAAAGCAGCATCACAGGTAGATAGGGTTGTAAAAGAGCTTTTGTCAATTTGCCCTTCATATTGAGGATAGGAGTTGGGATGTTATGTTGAAATTGCGGAATATGTTGGTAAGGCCTAATTTGGAGTTTTGTGTGCAGTTTTGGTCACCTACCGACAGGAAAAGTGTCAATAAGGTTGAAAGAGTAGAGAAAAATTACAAGGCTGTTGCTGGCTCCGAATGACCTGAGTTAGGAGGAAAGATTGAATAGGTTGGGACTGTATTCCTGAGAGGAGATTTGGTCGAGGTATACAAAATTCTGAGTGGTACAGATAGGGTAAATGCAAGCAGGCTTTTTCCACTGAGGTGGGGTAGGACTACAGCTAGAGATCATGGGTTAAGGGTGAAAGGTGAACAGTTTAAGGGGAGCTTGAGGGGAAACTTCTTCACTCAGAGGCTGGTGAGAGTGTGGAATGAGCTGCCGGCACAAGTGGTGCATGTGAGCGTGATTTCAACATTTAAGAGAAATTTGGATCGGTACATGGACGATAGGGGTATTGGGAGCCATGGTCCCGGTTCAGGTTGATAGGAAACAGCAGCTTCAGTGGTTTTGGCTTGTTTCTGTGCTGTACTTCTCTATGACTGTGTCACATTCACCAGAAGAACATCTGATAAACATATATTCTACATGATTTTATTTATGAGAATAAAAAGCAAACTCCATTGGAGAGCATGGAGGTCACAGTGTCTCTCTACTGACAGAATGATCAAGGTCTTGCCAGTTGGTACAAGAACCGAATGGTTGAAGGGAAATAGTTGTTCTTGAACCTGGTGGTCTGGGTCTCCAGGGCTCTGTACCCCCTGCCTGATGGGAGCTGTGAGAAGGTGGCATGGCGCAGATGATGGGCGTTGCCTTCCTGATGCGACGCCTCCTGTAGATACCGCTGATGGTGCGGAGCGAGGAGCCCGTTATCCGCTGGCCCGAGAACGCGACATACTGCGGCTCCTCGTGTTCGAGTTGCGACACCAAACTGCGATGCAACCAGGGCGCATTTCGGAACGAAGTCTGTGGCGGGGGGAAGTCGTCACGGTGAATTAGGGTTGTGCCAGTCGGGTGGAGAGGCGAATAGTTGAGGGGAAACAGCTGTTCCTGAACAGGGCGGTGTGGAACATCCGGCCTGAGTGCCTCTCGCCCAGTGGAGCTGAGAAAACGTCTTGGGCGGGTGGTGGGGAACTTTGATGACCGATGTTGATGCACAACTCTGCTGAGTCTTGTGTCCGGGCAGGAAGTCTTATGACTGACTACATGACTACCCTCTTCTTCTGCATTAGAATTGGAGGAGGTCCAGCTCCAGCGAGGGAAAGCAGAAGTTCTGATTGCAGCATTGACAAGAGGTTTAGACAGAATCAGCTACATCAGCACCCAGGAGAAAGACACATTGAGCTGGAAGAGCAGAGATGAACAGGGAGCCCCAAACACTGGGGAGACACCCAAGCATGCCGTGTGGTCTACCCTTGTACACCGAGGTCCCTCTGTCCTCAACACTCACCTCGAAGTCTGGTGCCGATGCCACTACATGACCGGCTGGCAGTAAGGGGAGCATGAAAAAGGTTGAGAGCCCTCGCACTGGTGGTTTGGTCTTGGCTGGGGCAGCACAGACTGAGGTTGCCCCAGTGCACTCTGTGAATTCCAGTCCGGTGTCGCTTGTTCACTGCTGCAGTAGCCGTGGCTGTGTGATCGCGAGCAATAGCTGCTGGCCCCTGCTCAGTCACCGTTGATCGACAGGTTAACTGACCTTCCTCAGACTTCAATATCCCGATAGGCTTTCTGTAACGCACCACAAGGAACACCAGCTTCGCTCCCATTCAATCTGTCAGCTTCACCATTTTGGCAAGGTCCTGTGCAGGCACCCGTTCAAGCTGACTATACCTGGATTCCCCCCGTTATCGTCGTTTACTCCCGGAGTCCCTGAATAACTTATCCACTCTGCCCGGTAACTTTCCTCATAATCAGACACTTCCTCAGAAACCGCTTGCTTGCAATCAAACCCATTCCTCCAATCAGCCTGCATTGGAGACTGCTCTTCGAACTGCCTCTCAGTAGCATCCCAACCACCTTGTCGGTTTTGTTTATCATATCCTGTACGGTCGTCTGCTCAACACGTCCACCACCTGATCTGCTGAGAAGCCATAAGACCATCAGATATAGGAGCAGAAGTAGGTCATTCGGCCCATCCAGTCTGCTCTGCCATTCAAACATAGGCTGATCCACTTCATCCAGTCATCCCCACTCCCCTGCTTTCACCCCATACCCTTTGATGCCCTGGCTAATCAAGAACCTATCTACCTCTGCCTTAAATACACCCAATGACCTCCACAGCCGCTCGTGGCAACAAATTCCACAGATTTACCCCCCTCTGACTAAAGTAATTTCTCTGCATCTCTGTTCTAAAAGGACGTCATTCAATCCTGAAGTCCTGCCCTCTTGTCCTAGAATCCCCTACCATGGGAAATAACTTTGCCATATCTAATCTGTTCAGGCCTTTTAATGTATCGCAATGATTTTAATGATACGGAATGTATCGATGAGATCCCCCCTCATTCTCCTGAACTCCAGGGAATACGGCCCAAGAGCTGCCAGACGTAAACCAACATAGTTCCCAGAGTTTGGATGCCGTCGTATGGGTGTAAATTATATATGTTCTTTATATATTGAAATTAAACCCAAGTTTTCAAAGTTATTATACATTGAGTTATTGCAATCCAGATTTGATGAGCCAAATGGCCTAATTCTGCCTGTATGTCTTATGGTCTTAAACTTCCTCTTTTTAGGATGTGGAAAACTTCTTTGAACCATTTATCGATATTTTCCAGTTGAGGTGGTTGATGAAAGAACATCTGTCTCCTTTCACCCTCTAGCTCTGTGTGTCGTTACTCCCTTGGTCTCTTTTGGGGCAAGTCTTGTCATAGTTTCATCATTGTCACCCTGACGTGAGCCACTAGAGGGCACTCTGGAGTCGGTGTCATGTCTAACCTGTAATTCCTTGGAGATTGGATGCTGGTGCTGTCTCGGAGAGGGTGTTTTCCCCGAGGAAGAGCTTCACTGGCAGGACCGTCCACCTGTGGTCCCTGTTGGGTCTTTAGATACCGTTTCTGTTTACTTTGAAGCTCTATGCAAAGCACTTCAATTTGATTACACATATGTTGTTCGTCCACTTACAAAGTACAAAGTTCAAGTAAGTTTTATAATGAAAGTACACGCATGACATCATACACCACCCTGAGATTAATTTTCCTGTGGACATACGCAACAACTCTACAGAATGGTAAATCTAACAGGATCCATGGCTGATCCGCCCAACTAGGACTTTCAACCAGAGTGCATAAGTCAGCAAATCGTGGAAAAGCAAAAAAAGGCAATATTCTAAATAAATAAAGGAATAACTATCAAGAACATGAGATGAAGAGTCCTTGAAAGTGAGTCCATTGGTTGTGGGAACATTTCAATGAAGGGGCAAGTGAAATTGAGTGAAGTTACCCCTGTTGTTCAAGAGCCCAATGTGGCTGAACCTGGTGCTGTGAGTCTTTAGGCTCCTGTACCTTCTTACTGATGGCAGCAGTGGGAAGAGAGCAGGACCTGGATGGCGGAGGTCCCTGATGATGGATGCTGTTTTCCTGTGACAACACTTCATGTAGATGTGCTCAGCGGTGGGGAGGGCTTTACCGACGATGGACTGGGCCATGTCAGCCACCTGTTATAGCATTTTCTGGTCAAGGGCTTTGGTGTTTCCATACCAGGCTGTGATGCAGCCAGTCAATAGATTCTCCACCACACACCTCTACAAGTTTGTCAAACTTTTAGCTCTCATGCCGAACCTCCACAAACTCCTGAGGAAGCAGAGGAGCTCCGTGCTTTCGTCGTAATTGCACTTGTGTGGTGGACCCAGGACAGGTCATCTGAAATGATAACACCGAGGAATTTCAAGTTGGAGTGGTTCAGTTGAGCAGTTCCCTTGTTCAGTTGACGCAGAGATTTGCTCTTTAGTCTTTATACTGTCTCTGTCTTACTGCGTTCATTGTTTATCACAGGTCTCCTCTTCCTCTCAATCAAAGTGGTCACACCCAAATGAAACAGTGTTCCTCTGGGGGCCAAGGTGCAAAGCATATACAGCACATGCAAAATAGAGAGAGAAAAAACCAGTCACACACAAAAAAATATAGTCCAAGACTGAACGGCATGTCCTGCTAAGTGATGGTACAGTTCAATCCAGCCTGTCATTCCACTGCCTGAACACTGGAGGGCAGCGCTGACTGGAGAGGTGATTTATTTTCTCTCTGTTTCTATTAACTCACATATAGGATTTTCCAACTCAGCAGCTGCATGTTTATTTAAGTACAATGAGACTGCTAACGTCCATGCACTGTTCACTTCCCCTCTCTGGATCTTACCCCATCCTTTTTTTAAATTCGTGCAGCAGCCGCATTTCATTAGACTCGACGTGACTGGTGTATTTTGTTCTGGCCTCTTTATTCATCTTGCAAGATCAAAATACTCTGTTTAGGCAAAACCTCAGTCATCGCGTAACAACCGGAGGCTCGGTTCTGCCCTGCTTCGGCGGTGGCAATACAACCCTGAGAATGTACTTCTCCAGATAGCCACAAAACAGAGAAAACCAGGGAAGTCAGTTCAAAGAGAAACAGCAACCCCCCGCCCCACCACACACACGAAGAGAACAGCAACCCCCCCAAACCCCCCCTCCCTGCACAAAACACAACAAGAACATCAGCACAAAAACCCCTCCCCCCCACACAGGAAAACAATTGCAAAGAACAAGTAACAACACAGAATATAAAACCCATAAGACAGACAAAAGTCCATAGTCCGAAGTCCAAATCTATAAAGGCAGAACTTACAGTAACATCTTTCAACATCATCAACGGAGCGAGACACTCTCAAATGAAGGGTCAATAAGTTGCAACCAAAAGTTTTTTAATGCAGTTAACTGTGTTGGCACGTGGTTAAGACGTTCGTCTAGATATCTGAAGGTCACTAGTTCAAGCCTTGATTGAGGCTTTGCGTGTTGTGTCCTTGAGCAAAGCACTTAACCACACATTGCTCTGCGATGACACCGGTGCCAAGCTGTATGGGTCCTAACGCCCTTCCCTTGGACAATGTCGGTGGTGTGGAGAGGGGAGACTTGCAGCTTGGGCAACTGCGCCCTGGAAATTGCACCTCAATTGTGCCCTGGAAACTTTCCAAGATGCAAATTTGTGGTCTATTGAGACTAATGGAGGCCCTACTACTACTACAACTTAATAAGACTAGAGTCAAATATTACAGAGTTTTCCTTCACTATTAAAAACTTTCTTTAGATGGGGTATTGAAGCAAAGGAGTACTGATTGTGGATGATCAGCATTGATCACAGTGAATGGCAGTGCTGGCTCGAATGGCCGAATGGCCTACTCCTGCCCCTATTGTACTTTGTCAAAAACTAGGTGATTTCTCAGACGATCAGGTAAATGAGGAGTATGGTCTTGCACAGGCTAAAACTTTCCCCTTTGTCTGGGATTCTTCCACATCCTTCAGTCTTTGCAGCTGTCCTGCCGCCCGGGCCAAGCTGCCAGACCCTGGTGCTTTTGCGCCCAAGGGTTCTTCAGAAGTTAAGAATGAGGCATAAACGGTTCTCAAGAGCAAGGGAAGAAGCATGGCTAGAGAACGAGCAAAGAAGTCAAAGGCGGAGGATGCAGCGCAAGTTTCCAGAAAATACAGAGATAACTGTGGTCACTGAGAAACTCTGTGAGCAGCCATATCTATGTGTCAGTTGTCCGTCATTTTCGACAATGACGATAGGAAACTGTGTGGGAATCATCGCCCTGGGGCAGTTCCACTCTCTCGAGCCCAGGAGCCCAACCCGGTGGTATGAGTGGTCGTCACATTTTTATAGGCGATTATGTAAAAATACAAACACGTGAAAGTTAAACTGCAAGAAATATGACAGTTCTACAGCACAATCCAACATGCCCTCGTACACCGAGGTCTCCGTCCCTCAACACACCCCACCATTCAGTGTGTCTGTCCTACCCTCGTACACCGGTCCCTCTGTCCCTCAACACTCCCCACCATTCACAGTGTCTGTTCTACCCTCGTACACCGAGGTCCGCCTGTCCCTCGACACTCCTCACCATTCACAGTGTGTGCAACACACACAAAATGCTGGTGGGACGCAGCAGGTCAGGCAGCATCTATAAGGAGAAGCACTGTCGACCTTTCGGGCCGAGACCCTTCATCAGGACTAACTGAAAGAAAAGATAGTAAGAGATTTGAAAGTAGGAGGGGGAGGGGGAAATGTGAAATGATAGGAGAAGACAGGAGGAGGTGGGGTGAAGCTAAGAGCTGGAAAGGTGATTGGCAAAAGGGATACAGAGCTGGAGAAGGGAAAGGGGTTAGACTATGAAAAGAGATTGAGTTGCCTGGGACTGTCCTCGCTGGAATTCAGAAGAATGAGAGGAGATCTTATAGAAACATACAGAATTACGAAGGGGAAGGATAAGAAACAGGCAAGAAAGTTTTTTCCACTGGTAGGCGAGACTGGAACTAGGGGACAGGGCTTCAAGATTCGGGGGAGTAGATTTAAGACGGAGATGAGGAGGAACTGCTTTTCCCAGAGAGTGGTGAATCTCTGCCCAATGAAGCAGTGGAGGCTGCCTTAGTTAACATACTTAAGGTTGGATAGATTTTGCATAGTAGGGGTTAAGAGTTATGGGGAAAAGGCGGGAAGGTGGAGATGAATCCATGGTCAGATCTAACTGTCCTATGAAATCATCGTTGTAAATGATGCATTTTGTTATGTTTGTACTGACGGAAATAAATTAATTTCATTCATTCATTAGATCAGCCATGATCATATTGAATGGTGGGGCAGGCTCGATGGGCCGGATGCCTACTCCTGATCCTATTTCTTACGTTCTTAAACTCCTTCTGGCATTTCCCTGCCCATATCATTAACGGGTCTACATTGACCACACCACCACCGATCTGTGTGCCGTCTGAGAACTTAGCAACTCACCTATCTGCGGTTTAACCCAGGACCTTTATGTAAATGGCAAAGAGCAGCGGTCCCACTACAGGTCCCGGCAGAACCACCGCTAGTTACATCTCACCGGCCAGACCACTGTCTTCTGTGGGCAGGCCAATTCTGAGTCCAAACAGCCAGCTCACCATGGATCCCACGCAGCTTAACCTAGTGGATGCGCTTCCCACACAGAGCCTCCTGTGACCTCCCTCTCTTGGTCCCTCCAGTTCGGCCTCCCAGTGTGCAGCTGCTGGCCCCGTTCCTGGACGGGGCGGTCTGGTCAGCGAGGGCTACGCTCATCTGCAAGGCGGTGGGGTTTTACCCCGAGAAGATCTCCTTCCGGTGGATGGTGGACAGAAGGTCCCACTCCCTGCCCACGGAGCAGGACGAGCCGGTCAGGAGCAGCGGCGGCACCTACAGCGCTACCAGTCGGATACACATCCCGTTCCTGGAGTGGGACCGGATCAGGAGTGTCTACTGCTTGGTCACACACATCTCCAAAGCCACACACTTCGTCCAGGAGTTCCGGAGAAGAGCCGGTAAGACTGAGGCCTCCTCAGAGGACGGGGCGACCTAAACCACTCCATCCCATCAGCGAGCTCCAACTCTGTCCGAGTGACCCCCTTACAATCCTATACCTCTGTGATTCCATTCCTCCCGGCCTCACTGAAACCCCTCACTCACCTCTGTGAACGTATCCCACTACTACACCCCTCCGTCTTGACAAACCCCTTGATCCCCTGGGCCCTACTCGGTCTCCATGACACCATTACTCTCCGACCTGTCTATGTGACTCCTTCCCTCCTATCTTCGTGACCACTCACCTCTCCGTCTCCTTCCCGACAACAACCCAGTTAAGCTGACTCCATTCCTCATTGCACCCCTCTACGTTACCGTGACAACTCCCAGCCCCACGTCTCCTTGAACAAACGCCCGTCCCTTTTCTGTGATCCCCTCACTCCCATCTCCTCGTGTCGGTGACCCCCCCTCCCTATTCTACCCCTCTCCCTGTCTCTGAGACTCCTCCCTCCCCACCGTGACCCTCTGCAGTTTCTGGTCCCCAGCCGAATTCCCCCTCCCGCAGGGAACGACAGACACGGTTTGTTGTGTGACCACATCCTCTCTCTCAGTTCCAGCCCCACAGCCGCCGATCACGTTCCTGCTACGGCCCCCTGATACCCCCTCCGGGGACGGAGCCAGCGTCACGCTCACCTGTGGGGCCAGCGGATTCTACCCAGTATCTCTCTCCTTTGGCTGGGAGGTGGAGGGGAGGCTGGTGGACTCAGGGGTCTGGAACACGGAGCCGGTGAGAACCCCCAACGGCACCTACCTGGCCATTAGCACTCTGAACACCCCTCGATTCCTCTGGAGCTCGGGGGCTCGCTACACGTGTCTGATCACCCACCAGGAGCTGGATCAGCCCATCAGAAAGAACATCAGCCTCAACGGTGAGTGGGTTGAGGTGGGGGGGGGGGGGGTCCCATATCTGCAGCTCACAATCATCTCCGAATCCCTGGGTCAGACCCACACCGGGAGAATTGTGCACAGTTCCCGTCTCCCTATCCCTGGGTCAGACCCACACCGGGAGCACCATGCACAGTTCCCATCTCTGTATCCCTGGGTCAGACCCTCACCGGGAGCACCGTGCACAGTTCCCATCTCCCTATCCCTGGGTCAGACCCTCACCGGGAGCACCGTGCTCAGTTCCCGTCTCCCTATCCCTGGGTCAGACCCTCACCGGGAGCACCGTGCTCAGTTCCCGTCTCCCTATCCCTGGGTCAGACCCTCACCGGGAGCACCGTGCTCAGTTCCCGTCTCCCTATCCCTGGGTCAGACCCTCACTGGGAGCACCGTGCACAGTTCCCATCTCCCTATCCCTGGGTCAGACCCACACTGGGAGCACCGTGCTCAGTTCCCGTCTCCCTATCCCTGGGTCAGACCCTCACCGGGAGCACCATGCACATACTCCAAGATGGCGCCAGTATCTGGCGACTCTGTGCGTGCTCTCCCAAGCAAACTGCCCTCTACACTATCCTATACCCGAGAAACCGTTATAAACCTCCCAATTTGCTACACCTAGTAAGATCAACAACACCCTGGCGAAGTTACTGACCCAGCAGGAGATCATCGATGCGCCAGAATTGCTTCAACTCCGGACCCGATCGTCGAGGCCTGGTCCGATGTCCACCACGCTCCCGGAGACCCGCGGCCTGCTACCGTGTCAGAGTGCCTGGAGACATGACCCATTCCAACCAGCACCTCTCGGAAGCAGACGACCACACAGAACTGATTTCAGAGACCTCAAGATACCCCAGACGCTTCCATGGCGTGACTACCATAGAGCCTCATTGGTGGCTATCCGCAGCTGCCAGAAGAGAGGACTCCGCCGCCGACCTCGGAAATCGAGCCCGGTGCTCGGCTGGAGCGGAGGCCTCCGCAACCGTGACACAGTTCATGGACTTGTTTCAGTCGGCAGCCTGGCCCTCCGGGATTAAATGTTGGCTTCAGTGCCCGACCCGATCGACAGCCCGGGCCCCCGGCAGTTGGAAGTGGCTCCCCGTCACTCGGCCCGACCTGGATCGCCCGACAACGTGACCTGCGATCGATCCCTGCGGGATGAGTCCACCAACCTTGGCATCAACTGCATTGATGGAAACCTGGAAAGATGCACAATTTACCGAGGAAGTGTGGGAAAAGAGCTGGGCTGCTGGTCAGATTGAAGCGGAGGGGCTTCTGCCCACCGTCCTACTAGCTAATGTGCAAGCCATAGAGAACAAGGTAGATGATCTTAAAGGGAGACTCGCCTACTGCAGGGAGATGCAGAACTGCTGTGTATTCTGTTTCACAGAGACCTGGCTCTCCCCTGCCACCCCCGACTGTGCCATCCGACCAGAGGGATTTTCGATCCATCGGATGGACCGCACGGCATCTTCGGGCAAGACGAAGGGAGGTGGACTCTGCCTACTGATCAACACTGCGTGGTGCTCGGACACAGTGGCACTGACAAGCACCTGCAGTCCTGGAACATCTGTCGGTGAAGTGTCGTCCCTACTATCTGCCACGGGAACTCACCTCGGTCATACTGACAGCGGTCTACATTCCCCCCCAGGCAGACGTGGAGTGTGCTGTGAATACACTGTATGCCAACATCAGTGAACTTGAGACCAGGTATCCAGAGGCTTTGCTCATTACAGCCGGGGACTTTAACCAGGCCAACCTCAGAAAAGCGCTGCCAAAGTTATACCAACATGTCTACTGCTCCACTAGAGGCCCAAATATACTTGACCACTGCTACACAGTAGTCAAGGATGCCTACCTTTCCGTCCAATGACCTCACTTCGGAAAATCGGACCATCAGCCGTATTCCTCCTCCCGGCTTACAAACAGAAACTGAAGTGGGAGGTCACGGTGTCAAAAGTGGTGTCGCGTTGGACAGAGGAAGTGGATGAAGTCCTCCGTGACTGCTTTGAATCGGTGGACTGGTTAGTATTCAAGGACTTGGCAGTTAACCTCGCTGAGTATGCCTCAGCTGTCATGGACTTCTGCTGGAAATGCAGAGGACTATGTGTCTCACAAGACGATCCGGGTATTCCCTAACCAGAAACCTTGGCTGAATTATAAGGTCCAGACTCTTTTGAAGGCTAGAGCTGCAGCTTTTAGGTCCGGAGATACCAATCGCTACATGGAATCCAGGCGTGAACTCCGGAAAGCCATTAAGGGTGCCAAGAGGCAATTGAGCCTAATTGGAAGCCCAGGCTAACCAGAGGGATGCCAGTAGACTATGGCAGGGTCTAAATGGGTGCAAAGAAAAGGCTGGGAATATCAATAACTGTAGTGCTTCTCTTCCTGACAATCTTAACGTATTCTACGCAAGATTCGAACAATTGAAGAGTGTCCCGCCCCCTCCGGATGATCCGGACCTGGTGGCATCAAGATTCATCATCACAGAGAAAGACGTTAGAAGAGCCTTCCGGAAGATAAATCCAAGGAAGGCGACGGGCCCAAATGGCATCTCGGGATGGGTTCTCCGGGCCTGTGCAAGCGAGCTAGCTGGTGTGTTTGCTAACATCTTCTAAGATCCCCTCGCGTTTTAAGAAGGCAACGATAATCCCGGTGCTGAGGAAAAGCAAGGTGGCATGCCTGAATGACTACCGACCTGTGGCTCTGACATCAATTGCTATGAAGTGCTTTGAGCGATTAGTTATGGCACACATCAACCAAAACCTACTGGTCAACCTCACCGCTTTGCAATTCGCCTACCAGAGCAACAGGTCAACGGCAGATGCCATTTCTCTGGCACTACATTCCTCCTTAGAACACCTGGAGAATAAAGACGCATATGGAAGGCTCCTTTTCATTGACTACAGCTCTGCCTTTAATACCATCATTCCAAATAAACTGATTCCTATGCTCTGGAACCTGGGTCTTAGCATTCAGATCTGCAGCTGGATCTTCAACTTCCTCACAGACAAGACCCAGGCTGTAAAAATAGGGGACCAGCTCTCCTCTACAATCACTCTGAGCACTGCTGCCCCACAAGGCTGTGTACTCAGCCCCCTGCTGTACTCAGTGTACACCCATGATTGTGTACCAAGTTTCCATCAAACTCAATATATAAGTTTGCTGATGACAGCACAATTGTAGGCCGTATCTTGGGTAATGATGAGTCTGAGGAAATTAAGAACCTGGTGGCAAGGTGTGAAGACAATAACCTATCCCTCAACGTCAGCAAGGCGAAGGAATTGGTTATTGATTTCAGAAGGAGTAGTGGACCACACGACCCCATCTACATTGGTGGTGCACAGGTGGAACAGGTCAAAAGCTTTAAGTTCCTCGGGGTGAATATCACAAATGACCTGATTTGGTCTAACCAAGCAGAGTCCACTGCCAAGAAGGCCCACCAGCACCTTTACTTCGTGAGAAAGCTGAAGAAATTTGGCCTGTCCCCTAAAACCCTCACTAATTTTTATAGATGCACTGTAGAAAGCATTTTTCTAGGATGCATCACAACCTGGTATGGAAGTTGTCCTGTCCAAGATCAGAAGAAGTTGCAGAAGATCGTGAACACAGCACAGCACATCACACAAACCAATCTTCCATCCTTGGACTTACTTTACACCGCATGCTGTCGGAGCAGTGCTGCCAGGATAATCACGGACAAGACCCACCCAGCCAACACACTTTTTGTCCTTCTTCCCTGCAGGAGAAGGTTCAGGAGCATGAAGATACATATGGCCAGATTTGGGAACTGCTGAACAGATCCAGACACGGATCTGGGCCGTACCTTCCAAATATCCGGACCTGACTTGCACTACCTTACTTTCCCTTTTCTATTTTCTAATTATGATTTATAATTTAAATTTTTATTATAATTACTTCAATTTGTACTTCAGGGAGCGCAAAGCGCAGGATCAAATATTGCTGTGATGATTGTACGCTTTAGTATCAATTGTTTGGTGACAATAAAGTTCCTGTCTCCAAATCCCTGGGTCAGAGCCACACTGGGAGCACCGTGCACGGTTCCCATTTCTGTATCCCTGGGTCAGACCCACACCGGGAGCACCGTGCACAGTTCCCATCTCCGTATCCCCGAGTCCGACCCATACTGGGAGCACCGTGCACAGTTCCCGTTTCTATATCCCTGGGTCAGACCCACACCGGGAGCACCATGCACAGTTCCTGTCTCCGTATCCCTGGGTCAGACCCACACCAGGAGCACCGTGCACAGTTCCTGTCTCCGTATCCCTGGTCAGACCCACACCGGGTGCACCGTGCACAGTTCCTGTCTCCAAATCCCTGGGTTAGACCCACACAGGGAGCACCGTGCACAGTTCCCATCTCTGCATGCCTGGGTCAGACCCACACCAGGAGCGCCGTGCGTGGTTAATTACTGATAAAAACACAAAATGCTGGCAGAACTCAGCAGGCCAGACAGCATCTATGGGAGTAGGTAGTGACGACGTTTCGGGCTGAATGGTTTCTATTTATTTCCCGCATCTGCAGATTCACTCCATGGTTAATTACTGACCTGTTTTCTGTCTCGTAGATAGCTGCCAACCGACCTGGTGTCCCAGGGAGATCAGCTGGCTGTGGTTAGCAGCTGCCATGGCCACGAAGGTGATCTACACTGGCATCGTGCTGTGCATTTTCCATGGCATCTGGACGTGTTGGCAGAGGAGGAGAGGTTCGTCTGCCTTTCCTTGGGGGTAGTGCTAGTTGGCAAGATGATTGTGGCAGGGCCTGGATGAGGGTGGCTTCTCACGTAAAATCATCTGCAGATACGGTTTACGGGGCTCAGACGCCAGGCACAGACTTAGGTGACGCTCAGACTGCTAGTGCAGACACAGACGGGAGGTAGACGGCAGCTACAGATCCAGGTGAAGCCCGACAGCAGGCGCAGACGGAGACAGAGGGTTCCGGCGGCAGACGGAGACTGGAGGATGTCTCAGACAGCAGTCGCACACGCGGAATTGAGTCAACAGTGAAGATGCAGACAGAAGATTATGGGGGGAGGATCAGAAGGCAGGCCGAGTCTGGGATGGGGAGACAGGGGTCGCGGGTGAGGGAGGGACAAGAAGGTCTCAGCTCCGCACCGCTGACGGTTGTTTGGGTCCGGCTCCGGGAACACCCACTGAAATGACGGATGATTATCTTCCCCCCTCCCCCGACAGGATCCATTCCAGAATCTCTCTGGGTAAACCTGGACATCCCAATGGAGAAGATCCCAGAAGACGTTGGGAAAGGGTAGGTTGCGGGGGGGTTGTGGCAGGAAGTCCAGTACAGCACCCTGGGGACTTGTTCAGTGTGTGTAACGCTGGCCACGAGAGGTTGGCATCAGGTCGGCAATTGCAAGCCCGAGGTGGTGTGATCGAGGTGACGCCCGCTTACACTCTTTAGGTCCGAGTCCTGTCAATCCAATGTCTGTCTCAAGGTAGTAACTATCTACCCCGGGGTAACAGATACCGGCGGTCTCTCTGTTGCTTCGTAACGTTATGAACCTCTATTAGGTCACTCCACAGCCTCCAGTGCTCTAGAGAAAGAGCTATGACCTGTCCAGTCCCTTTCTATAGCTAAAATCCTGGCAATAATTCAGCGAATCCCCTCTACCCTTCCTCCAGCATAATCCTACCCCTCCCGTAGCCGGGCAAACAGAACTGTACGTAAGACCATAAGGAGCAGAGTTGGACCATTCAGCCCATCGAGCCTGCTCATTCCATCAACCTTCTTAACCCCATTCTGCTGCCTTCTCCCCATAACCTCTGATGCCCTGGCTAATAAAGAACCTACAAGGGGTGATTGATAAGTTCATGGCCCAAGGTAGAAGGAGTCAATTTTAGAAAACCTAGCACATTTATTTTTCAACACAGTCCCCTCCTACATGTACACACTTAGTCCAGCGGTCGTGGGGCATACGGATCCCTTCTTTGTAGAAGTGGTCCACAGCATGGGGTGATTGATAAGTCTGTGACCTAAGGTAGAAAGAGATGAGTTATTAACTTCAAACTTTCTGCATAATCACTCAAAGAGTTGAACTGCACATGCATGTACCGAGAGTGTCTTGGACCAGCAGGTGGTCTACAGCAGGGGTGATTGATAAGTTCGTGGCCTAAGGTAGGGGATGAGTTAGTTATACAGTTCTTGTTACATGTACGTGCAGTTCAACTCTGAGGAAGAATGCAGAAAGTTTGAAGTTAATAACTCATCTCCTTCCACCTTAGGCCATGAACTTATCAATCACCCCTTGTATGTAGGTGTTATATATACTTGCAGTATACAGAATAAGGTAGATGAACTCACAGACGGGGAATGGCAGGTATGATGTTGTGGGCGTCCGAGTCATGGCTGAAAGAAGATTATAGCTGGGAGATTAACATCCAAGGCTTCACATTGTATTGAAAGGACAGGCAGGTGGGCAGAGGGGGTGGGGTAGCTCAGTTGATTAAAAAAAAATGAAATCAAATCCTTAGAATGAGGTGACATATGACCAGAAGATGTCGAATCCTTGTGGACAGAGTTAAGGAACTGCAAGGGTAAAAAGACCCTGAGGGGAGTTACATTCAGACCTCCGAACAGTAGCAAAGGTGTGGGCTACAAGTTGCGTCAGGAGATAGAAAATGCATGTTAAAAGGGCAATGTGACAATAGGTCATGCGGGATTTCAATAGATTGGGAATATCAAGTTGGTGTTGGATCCCAAGAGGGTGAGTTTGTAGAATGCCTACGAGATGGCTTTTTAAAGCAGCATATGGTTGAACCCACTAGGGTATTAGATATTCTGGATTGGGTGTTGTGCAATGAACCAGAATCGATTAGAGAGCGTAAGGTAAAGGAATCCTTAGTGGAAAGTGAGCATAGTATTATCAAATTCACCCAGCAGTTTGAGGGGGAGAAGCAAGAGTCAGATGTATCAGTATTACAATGGAGTAAGGGGAATTACAGAAGCTTGAGAGGGCAGCTGGCCAGAATTGATTGGAAGGGAACACTGGCAGGGATGATGGCAGAGCGGCAATGGCTGGAGTTTCTGGGAGCAATTCTTACTGTGTAGGATAGATACATGCAAAAAAAGAAAAGAATTCTAAAGGCAGGATGACCAACCATGGCTGACAAGAGAGTCCAGATAGATTCGAGAGGCAGGGCGTCAAGACCGGAAGCAAGGGTCAAGCCAATTTCGCTTGCTCGCCCACGATTCTCTGTGGCGCTGAGGCCGTGAGGTTGCTCCAGATTTGTGTCTGCTAACAAGACGAACTGAGACTGAGGCTTTAGGCCTAGGGATTCGGGTCCAAGGATTTGAAATGCTCTTGCTTTCTTCTGTTGTCTGCATGATTTGTGTTTCTATTTTCTTTCACTGCGCATGGTTTTTTAATTGGGTGTTTGCTTTGTGGCTGCCTGTAAGCAGGCCAATCTCAAGGCTGTATAATGTATACACATACTTTGATAATAAATGTAATTTGAACCATTTGAAGTGGGGCTTAGAGGGAAATTGGATCAGCTATGATGAAATGCCAGAGCAGACTCGATGGGCCAAATGGCCTAATTCTGCTCCTGTAGCTTATGGCCTTATGGTCCTAACATTGAGGGATTAGATTAGATTCAACTTTATTGTCATTGTGCCAAGTACAGATACAAAGCCAATGAAATGCAGTTAGCATCTAACCAGAAATGCGAAGAAGTGTTATTTACAGAATAACTGTGAATAAAAAGTAAGTGCTACAGCACACAAATATAAAAGTACTGAGACAGTACAATATGGGGGAAATACTGCTTAGCGCTGTGATGTGAGGTTCAGCAGGGTCACAGCCTCAGGGAAGAAGCTCTTCCTGTGCCTGCTGGTGTGGGAGTGGAGGCTCCTATAGCGCCTACCGGATGGGAGGAGAGTAAAACGTTCATGGTTAGGGTGATAATGCATCGATAATGCTTTTCGCCCTGCCCAGGCAGCGTTTATGGTAGATGTTCTCACTGGTAGGCAATTGGGTGTTGATAATTCGCTGGACAGTTTTCACCACCCGCTGGTCTGCTTTGCGGTCCGATACGGGACAATTGCCATACCTCATTGAGATGCAGTTGGTGAGTCTGCTCTCAATGGTACAGCGGTAAAAGTCTGTCAGTATCCTGGGACAGAGATGAGCTTTCTTGATGCTCCGCAGGAAATAAAGGCGCTGTTGTGTCTTTTTGATCAGGATGGAGGAATTCGGGGACGAGGAGAGATACTCGGAAATGTTGACACCAGGGAATTTGAAGCTTGATACAAGCTCCACGACAGCTCCATTGATGTAGACGGGGATGTGAGTATGGCTCCGAGCATGCATAAAGTCCACCATGATCTCCTTGGTTTATGGATGTGGACCCCACGATCCCTCCGTTTCTTCTGATTGCTAGGAATCCTGATTCCAGCTGCCCAACTTCCCTGCTGCGACCTCACACAATGCCCCTCGCCATTCTCACTCTCTCCAATTTATCACAAACTGACGAACCAGAACCCCAGCTCAACATTAGGAAGGGCCACAGCACCCTTCCCTGTGGGTACCCCACTGATCACAGATTTCCTGCCCCTCTGATCACTCACTCACCCTCCTCCTCTCCCTCTTCCTTCCTTCCAGCCTGTGAACGAGCAGAGGTGGTGGAGAGAGAGAGAGAGAGAGAGAGGGATTTCAGCCAACAGCGCGAGACCAGAGAACGTTCTCGACCCTGGGCCCCGCAGCAGCTCCTGAAACTCAAACCCGAACTTCCCCGCGGCCGCCGGGTCGGTGGAATCCAGAGAGGGACGAGGTGCGGCGGTGTCTGGAATGCTCAGCTCTATGCGTACACCTTCCCCACCCCCCATGCGTACACCTTCCCCACCCCCCATGCGTACACCTTCCCCACCCCCCATGCGTCTGCCGTGCCTTCCTGTACCCCCGTCTGCACTCTCCACACCAGGTAGAACACAGCCAGCTGTCCGTTGGCAGTCCTGTGGTGTGGGGGAATGAAGAACAGACAGCAGCCTTCACGGAAACAGGCCCTTCGGCCCAGAGTGCCTGTGCTAACCAAAATACTAAATAAAACTAAATGCCTTCTTCCTGGACATGTCTAACAGCTTCTTAAACACCTCTATCATATCTACATCCTCCATTACCCTTGGCAGAATATTCCAGGCGCCCACCACTCTGTGTTAAAAAAGAAGCCCCACTCATCTCCCTTTCATCTTAAATGTGTACCCTGTGGTATTAGACATTACCACCCTGGGGGATAAAGATACTGGCTGTCTGCACCATCTCAGATTCAGATTCAGATTATTGTCATTTACAAACCACAAATGCACTGCGGTTAAAAAATGAGACAACGTTCCTCCAGAAAAACACATAATAAAACAGACTACACCAGAAAATCCGCATAACATCTGGCAATCCCCAATCCAGAGTCCGGAGAGGCTGCTGCGTATTAATATCGCGCTACTGTCTTTCTGCGTTCCCCGGAAAGGAGCTCCAAACCCACCAGACAAAACAAGACCAAAAACTAAAGCTACAAGACCTGCACAAAACCACATAGTTACAACATATAGTTACAACAGTGCAAACAATAGCATAATTGATATATAAAAAAACAGACCATGGGCACAGTAAAAATAGTCCAAAGACGTTAAAAGACCATAAGTTCAAAAGAAATCACCACACAGTTTCCACAAGTCCTCAGGGTCCCAGCTGACTCGCCATCCCACACAGGCAGCAGAAGGAAATACCCCCGCTATGGACTTCCACGGTGCTGCCCGACTCAGCACACATTGAAAGCTCTGTCGAACCCAGCCTCGCAGACACAGCACACAATGAAAGCTCTGTCGAACCCAGCCTCGCAGACTCAGCACACAATGAAAGCTCTGTCGAACCCAGCCTCGCAGACACAGCACACGGTGAAAGCTCTGTCGAACCCAGCCTCGCAGACACAGCACACAATGAAAGCGACCTGACCTGACCGCACTTGTCTCCAAGTCCGTCGAACCTCTGAGCCTCTGACCATCACCTCTGGCACAGCTTCTCCGAGCACCATCCTCTGCCGAGCGTAGTAAGATGCCCCCGCCAATGCGACCCCGAGGACTGGGGGCCTGTTCTTCCCAGCAGAGACCCGGACCTCACAGCAGCAGCAGCAATGAAGAGGGTCTTCCTGGAGATTTCCAGATGTTCCTCCGTTCTCCCACGTCCCTTTCTGATCCGATTATGATTGCGTACAGCACCCCGCTTCACAAATAACAGATATGAGCTCCAGATAATCACACTCACGTCCCCATCTACATCAATGGAGTTGTAGTGGAGCGTGTATCAGCTCTGTGCCTTTCCTAACTATCTCAGGTCTCCCTTCAGCCTCTGCCACTCCAGGAAAAACAACTGAAGTTTGTCTGACCTCTCCTCACACCCTCTAATCCAGGCAGCGTTCGAGTGAACTCCTTCCGCACCCTCTCCAAAACCGCCACATCTGTCCTATAGTGAGACAACCAGAAGCGAGTGTGTTACTCCAGGTGCCGCCAGACCAGAGCCTTATTCAACTGCAACGACAATCTGGCATGCAGAACCTCACCATCCTGTACATCCTCATCAGGGCCCCCACCATGGTCCGGTGTTCCAGGTCTATCCTTGTAACCGAAGTCCTCCCTCCCCGGGAATCTCCCCTGCACTCTCTCCAAAGAATCAGGTTTGTTTCACTGACGTCAGCACGAAACTTCTTGTTTTTGCAGCAGTGTAACAGTGCAAAAGGCACAAAAGTTACCCCAAATTACAAATAAATAACTGAAAAGAAATAACGAGGACTGTCCCGAACTCTGATGGTGGAGGGGAAGAAGCTGTTCCTGAATTTCTGAGTGTGTGTCTTTGGGCTCCTGTACCTCCTCCCTGATGGTAACAGTGAGAAGAGGGCATGGCCCAGTTGGCAAAGGGCCTCAGTGGTGGATACCACCTTCCTGAGGCACTACCTCTGGAAGATGTCCTCAATGGTGTCGAGGCTTGTGCTTGTGATGGAGCTGGCCAAGTCCATTGCCCTCTGCAGCCCACAGACCAGTACCGGCCCCTTGGCCCACACTGCCCTGCCAACCATTAAGCAGACTCCAGTGTCAACCTCACCCTCCATTCCCCAAAGGTTACAGGAGGAAGAGTGTTTGGGGGTGGTGGGGGGAAAGAAGAGAGAAGATACTAAATCAGCCGTGATGGAATGGCAGAGCCCTAATGGGCAAAATGGCCTGGTTTGCTCCCCTGTCCCTAATGTATCAACCTTTATCACTGCCCTTGGTAGGAAACTCCATGAAAAGAACTAAACTCTGATACCCCCTTCATCTCTCATATTAGCATTTCCACTCCGGGGAAAATATGCTGGTTACCCACTCTGCCATATCACCTCCCTCCCTCATTCGCTCCAAAGAGAAAACCCTTAGTTTGCTCAACCTTTCCTCATATCTCATGCTCACTAATTCAGACAGTATCCTGATAAATCTCCTCTGCACCCTCTCTAAAGCTTCTACATCCTTCAACTGAACACCACATTCCAAATGTGGTCAACATTGTTACTGCCCGTTACACCTCTGGCGACGGAGGTCCTCCATCTCTGGCAGTGTTCAGGGCTTCCTCCATCATGTCAGTAGTTTCCATAGAACCACAGAACACTACAGCACAGTACAGGCCCTTCAATCCTCCATGTTGTGCCGACCCATATAATCCTTCAAAAAAGTACTAAACCCACACTACCCCATAACCCTCCATTTTTCTTTCATCTATGTGCCTGTCCAAGAGGCTCTTAAATACCCCTAATGTTTTAGCCTCCGCCACCATCCCTGGCAAGTCATTCCAGGCACTCACAACCCTCTGTGTAAAAAACTTATCCCTGATGTCTCCCCTAAACTTCCCTCCCTTAATTTTGTACATATGCCCCGGTGTTTGCTATTGGTGCCCTGGGAAACAGGTACTGACTATCCACCCTATCTATGCCTCTCATAATCTTGTAGACCTCTATCAAGTCCCCTCTCATTCTTCTACGCTCCAAAGAGAAAAGTCCCAGCTCCGCTAACCTTGCTTCATATGACTTGTTCTCCAAACCAGGCAACATCCTGGTAAATCTCCTCTGCACCCTCTCCATAGCTTCCACATCCTTCCTATAATGAGGTGACCAGAATTGAACACAATAAGTGTGGTCTCACCAGAGATTTGTAGTGTTGAAACATGACCTCTCTGCTCTTGAACTCAATCCCCCCGTTAATGAAGCCTAGCATCCACAGGCCTTCTTAACTACCCTATCAACCTGTGCAGTGACCTTGAGGGATGTATGGATTTGAACCCCAAGGTTCCTTTGTTCATCCACACTCTTAAGTAACTGACCATTAATCCTGTCCTCAGTCTTCTGGTTTGTCCTTCCAAAATGCATCACCTCACACTTGTCCAGATTGAACTCCATCTGCCATTTTTCTGCCCAACTCTGCAGCCTGTCTATATCCTCTTGTAACCTTTGACCACCTACAGCTCCATCCACAACTCCTCCAATCTTCGTGTCATCTGCAAACTTACTTCCTCTACATCCAGGTCATTTATAAAAATCACAAATAGCAGGGTCCCAGGACAGATCCCCGCGGCACTCCACTAGTCACCGACCTCCAGGCAGAATACCTTCCTTTCACAACTATCCTCTGCTTTCTTCCTTTATGCCAAATTTTATCCAAACATTCAAGGTTCCGCTTATCCCATGCCTCATTACTTTTTGGATGAGTCTCTCATGAGGGACCTTGTCAAATGCTTTGCTAATGTCTATGTAGACCACATCCACTGCTCCACCCTCATCAACTTCTTTTGTTACTTCAAAAAGCTCAATCAGGCTCGTGAGGCACGCTCTTCCCTTCACAAAGCCATGTTGACTATCCATGAGTAGACTGTACTTCTCCAAATGCTCATAGATCCTATCCTTAAGAATTTTTTCCAGTAGTTTGCATACCATCGATGTAAGACTCACCAGTCTATAGTTCCCAGGTTTCTCCCTATTACCTTTTTTAAATGAGGGAATTACGTTTGCCATTCTCCAGTCCTCTGACACTTCTCCTGCAGCCAAAGAGGATTCAAAAATCATAGCTAATGCTCCTGCGATCTTGTCTCTCAATTCTCACAACAACTTGAGGTGTATCATATCCAGCCCTGGGGATTTATCGATCTTAATGTTTTTAAGAAGATCCAGCAATTCTTCCTTAATCTCCACATTGTCCAGCACACAGGCCCTCTCTACTTTGACCTCATCCTGATCAAGATCCTTTTCACTTGTGAATACTGAGGCTACATCCACACTAGACCAGATAATTTTGAAAACGCCGGTTTTGTGTAAAAACGATAAGCATCCGCACTATGCGTTTTTGGAAATATCTCTATCCACATTAAAACGGAGATTTCGGCAAATCTCATCCTCTTGCGCATGTGCAGGACACATCTACCGAAAAGAAGCGACATGTTTGGTGTCGAATCTCACCGTAAAAGTGCGCGTTTCTGTAGTTACAGACTAGAAAAACATAAAACGATGGACAGCTGTTGGCTCTCGCACAGGAGGACTTAAAACTAAAAAAAAATACTGGAGTGTATGGAGGCAGCCAACAGGGAATTCACGGACAGATTGACCCGGCTGATGACGAACATTGAAAAACTGACTAACTCTGTTGCATTAATAAAGTCCCTTGTTAAATGTGTAAAACATGTCTGCATCAGTGTTATCTTGTATTTCCATACAACGTTACATTAGGCTGTTACACATCTATTGTCAGAGAAGTACTTACATAAGTAGGTAAACCACCTTCATACGAGCAAGGACAGAAAACAGGGCAAAGTGAGTATACTTATTTATTCAGTAAGTTATGGGTCAAAGTATTTGGTGAGTACATTTCTAACTCTTCTGGCTTCAGACTCTTTACTGTCTGTTCTGAAATTGTTAGGTTGCGTTCAAGAAAACAATAACGTGCTGCCGTCTGACAGTGTTTTCAAAAGTCTCTAGTTACCCCGTCCACATCGATCTGCCCGAGCAGCATTTTCAAAAGTACCCACCCTGGAAAGCGTTTCTGAAAAGCTCCAGTTTCAGGGGGCAAAAACACCGTTTTAGTGTGGATGGAGGTTAAAAATGAAGAGAAAAAGCTTCGGTTATGGATTTATCTGGCATAGTGTGGATGTAGCCCGAAGCAAAGTATTCATCTAGGACCTCCCCAACCTCCTCCGCCTCCAGGCACATGTTGCCCTCTTTATCCTTTAGCCGTCCCACCTTCATTCTTGTCATCCTCCTATTCTTCACATACGCATAGAATGCCTTGGGGTTCTCCTTAATCCTACATAGAACATAGAATAGTACAGCACATTACAGGCCCTTTGGCACCGAAACTCACACTTCAGGACCTCATCCCTCTTCCTGCCTATGTTGTTGGTACAAATGTATCACGACTTCTGGTTGCTTTCCCTCTGTAAAAAGGATGTCATGCACCTGGTCAGAGACATCCCGATCCTTGGCACTTGGGAAGCAACAAACCATGCGGATGTCCTTCTCACGTCCACAAAATCTGTCTGCTCCCCTGACTATAGAGTCTCCAATGATGACAGCTCTCCTCTTCTCCGTCCCATCCTTCTGCACCACAGGGTCAGACTCAGTGCCAGAGGCCCTGCCACCATGGCTCACACCTGGTCGGTCGTCCATGCCAACAGTATCCAGGACGGTAAACTTATTACTCAGAGGAATGGCTACAGGGGTGCTCTGCACTATCTGTCTACTCACCTTCGCTTTCCCCCCCTCTGACTGTCACCCGACAACCTGCTTCCGGCAGCCTAGGTCTGACTACCTCCCTGTAGCTCTCATCTATGACCGCCTCATTCTCCCTTATGAGTCGAAGGTCATCCAGCTGCTGCTCCAGATTCCTCACACGGTCTTCCAGATCGCCCAGCCGCATGTACTTCTGGTAGATGTGACTCTGCGGGAGAGGGGAGTTCCCCCACGACGGCCACATTTCACAGGCGAGGCACATCACAATCTCAGGAGGCATTGTAAAGACTAACTGGGAACAAACTCGTCCTCAGCCTCTCGAGTCAAAGCCTCAAATCTCTACTCCTTCACTAGCCCACTCACTCACTGGCCGTTTTCCCAGTGACCCCTTCATGCTCTCCTAAGTCCTTTCTTCAGCTCCTTCCTGGCTACCTTATATTTCTCATAAGCCCCTCCTACTTCCTGCTTCTTATATCTAACATATGCTTCCTTTTTCCCCTTGTCGAGTTGCCTCACATGTTTCGTCAGCCACAGTTCCCTTTTCCTGCCATTTTTTCCTTGCCTCAGTGGGACAAACCCATCCTGAACCCAGCTCAGGTGGTCCCTAAACTTCTCCCACATTACTTCTGTGCTGTCCCCCTTGAACATCTGTTTCCAATTTACTCTCACTAGTTCCTGCCTCATCCCTTCAAAGTTAGCCCTTCCCCAGTTAATCACTTTAACATTTCATCCCTTTCCATAGCTATGGTGAAGCTAAGGGAGTTGTGGTCACTCTCACCAAAATGCTCCCCCACCAAGAGGCCTGTCACCAGATCAGGTTCATTACCCAGAACTAGATCCAGTGTAGCCTCTCCTCTCGTCAGCCAGTCCACATACCGTGTCGGGAATCCTTCTTGAACACACCTGACAAATTCAGCCCCATCTATCCCCCTTGCACTCAGGAGGTGCCAGTCAATATGAGGGAAGTTGAAATCACCCACAACTACTACCCTGTATTTCCTGCACCATTCTAAAATCTGCCTACTTATCTGCTCCTCAGTGTCCCGAGGGCTATTTGGGGGTCTATAGACTACTCCCAGCACAGTGATTGATCCCTTCCTATTTCTGACTTCCATCCAGACTGACTCCGTGGACACTCCCTCTGCAGCGACCTCCCTTCCTATGGCCGTGATACTATCCCTGACCAGCAATGCCGCTCCCCCCACCTTTTCTACCTCCCATCCTATTCATTTTAAAACACCTGAACCCCAGGACCTGCATCATCCAATCCTGCCCTTCCTCCAACCAAGTTTCAGTAATGGCCACAACATTCGTAGTTCCACATACTAATCCATGCTCAAAGTTCATCCTCCTTGTTCCTAATACTCCTAGTATTGAAATAGACACATTTCAACCCCTTTAACTGGCTACAGTTAAGTTCTGTCCCCTGCCTGTCCTTCCTCATCAACTCAGAACTCTTAGCATCATACCCTTGTCCTCCTACCTTAATCCCTGCACTCACATTCTGATTCCCACCCCCTTACCAAATTAGTTTAAACCCTCCCCAACAGCTCTATCAAACCTGCCCGCCAGGATATTGGTCCCCCTGGGATTCAAGAACAACCAGTCCTTTTTGTACAGGTCACACTCGCCCCAAAAGAAGTCCCAGTGATCCAGAAATCTGAATCCCTGCCGCCCGCTCCAATTCCTCAGCCACGCATTTATCCTCCATCTCATTCTATTCCTATTCTCACTGTCGCGTGGCACACACAGTAATCCCATGATTACTTCCTTTGAGATCCTGCTTTTCAACTTCCTTCATCACTCCTGTAGTCTTCTTTCAGGACCTCGTCCCTTTTCCTACCTATACATATAGGTACCACAACCTCTGGCTGTTCTCCCACCCACTGCAGGATATCTTGGACATGATTAGAAACATCCTGGACCCTGGCACCTGGGCGGCAAAGTACCATGCGTCTACAGAATCTCCTGTCTGACCCCCTGACTATAGAGTCCCCTATCACTACTGCCTTCCTCTTCCTTTCCATACCCTTTTGAGCCACAGGGCCAGACTCTGTGCCATAGGCACGGCCACTGTTGATTCCCCCAGGTAGGCTGTCCCCCCAACAGTACTCAAACAGGAGTACTTATTGTCAAGGGGTACAGCCACAGGGGTACTCTCTAGTACCTGATTCTTCCCCTTCCCTTTCCTGACTGTGACTCATTTCTCTGTCCCCTGTGGCCCCGGAGTGACCACCTGTCTGTAACTCCTCTCTGTCACCTCCTCAATCTCCCTGACTAGACAAAGGTCATCGAGCTGCATCTCCAGTTCCCCAACATGGTACCTTAGGAGTTGCATCTCGATGCACCGGGTGCAGATGTGGCTGTCCGGGATGCCGGGAGACTCCAGGACCTCCCACATCTGACACCGACCACAGAAAACTGGCCTCACACACATACTACCTCCTTTTTCAATCAACAACTGCCTCACCTCGTCCCGTTACCGCCAAAGCCCTCTCACTCTGTTGCCCACTGGATATGGCTGCCTTCTTTTTAAACTGTTCACACTCAACAGGCTGACGTCACGCCCCTGCGCAGTCTGGCCTCTCTCTTCCCCCGAGAACTCAAAATGTCTTCCCGCTGGAAATCCTTAGGTGCTCTCCTTCTACCTTCTTGTTCCGAATCAAAAACTTCTGCTGATTCCTTGCCCTTTTTAAACTGTTTCCTCTCCATTTTCACTACAGTCCTGCAAGTCCTGGGTGGAGATTCAGGAATACTGTCACACTCTGATGCAGGATCCTTTATTGCTGTTTCTGTACCAATTTTACTTGACTAGTCAGGGTTGTTAGCCCTGAGCTGAACCCCCGAACCTGGAGGACTGGTGGATCACTTGCCTCTGCCCTTTGACCTCTTTGGCACGGGTGACCTCACCAAGAGCCAGAGCATAAAGCCCTGACTCTAGCCAACATCACTCTCCGGGACATTGAGGCACATAAGCCCCCAAACCCTACAACTTTGTGGTCCAACCAGGGTTTTAAGGAGCTGCCAGTGCATCCGGATGCCAGCAGTGCAAATGCTCTCTGTCAGACGGTCTTGGGCATTTGGAAGAGGACTCAGCTCCTTCCAGCGATTCGCTTCAACAGAGGACACCGGTGAAGGTGGGGATAATCCGGATTGGATGGGATGTAGAGACCAGAGGTGATGAGTGGGCCAAAGGTGGAGAAAGAGGATTGCCCCAGAGTCACACACAAAATGCTGGAGGAACTCAGTAGTCAGGCAGCATCAGTGGAGACGAATAACAAGCTGATGCTTTGGGCATCATAGAGGGTCACATCCTGAAACGTTATCTTTATTCCTCTCCATAGACTTACCAAGTTCCTCAAGTGTAACGATGGATTCCCCCCCAAGAGGGCCACAACCTTGGCGTAGGGTCTGGAGGCTTGTATGCCTCAATGACCTTGGACAGCTACGCTGGCTGGAGTCAGGGCTCGATGCTTTGGCTCTTGGTAGGGTCACCAGTGTCAAACAGGTCAAAGGGTAGAGGCCAGACTAAGAGTGACCCACCAATCCTCCCGGTCTGGGGGAAATCTGTTCAGGCTAACAACCCTGACTGGTCAAACAAAACTTACAGAAAGAGCAATGAAGAATCCTTCTACATCTGAGTGTGACGGTATTCCCGAGACCCCACCCAGAACTTGCATGGCTGACAGTAGTGAAGACTGAGCTGATAGAAGCCCCAAATGCCAACAGAGATGGAGGACCTTCACTGCTGCCCTAAACACCAGCGTAATGGACAGAGAGCACTCTGCAATTCCTGCACCTGCAGGATGTCTTGTGTTAGGATGATCCCATCTCTTCACTCTCCCTCTCCACAATCCATCCTCCACCTTCAACAGGGGGAGAATTGATTGAGTCCACACCCGAGGCCCCCAGCCCGAGCTCCTATCATGAAAACACACAGCCACCAGTCTGAAAAGACTTTTATTTTGCTTCTGTGGCGAGTTAAAGACTTCGCATCGTGAAGAGGAAAGTTAGCATCGTTAAATATAAATTAGTGAGGACTCCCAGACTCCCTCCCAGGTGAAAGGGACACCAAGACCCACAGGTCCTGTCCTCACCTCTCCCACCCACTCGTGGCAGTGATGGTGAAAAGACTCCACCCACACAAAAAAGTCTGCCAGGGAGGCAACACTGCTGGTAGGGATTGTGGATGCAGATGTCAGCAAAGTCATTTCCCCACGTGGCCCAGGCGACAGGGACTGATCCCACAAAGACGCGGAGTTCGTCATAGTCTTCTCACGTTCGGAAGACCCACGTACACAGTAGTACAAAAGACTGAGCAGAACTAAACATAATAAATAAATTTCAAATACATATAGATAGAGTTCAGTGCACAGATCTTCCCCCCCCCCCCCGAGGGAGTCTGAGAGACACCAGTCAGTAGACAGATGTCCCTCAGGAAGGGGGAGCGAGCCAGCGAGCAAGCAGGGGCGGGGACTTTCCACCCTGAATGTGAACTCTCATAAAGGTGGACAGTTCTCTCCCCCTCACCAGCATACTGCGGAACCCTGCAGCCATGCCCAGAGCTGGGGGCCGGTTCATCTTCAACAAAAACAACAGCCTTTCTCAATGTGACATCTGCTCTCTGTATCCCCTGGGACAGCCCCACACTCGTGCACCATTAGAATGCTGTTCCTGGACTACAGTTCAGCGTTCAACACCGTAATTCCCTGCAGACTTGACAGGAAGCTCAGAGACCTCAGCCTGCACCCCGTCTTGGGCAGCTGGATCCTAGACTTCCTACTGGATCATCGACATGTGGTAAGGACCTCTGACCCTCAACACAGGAGCCCCCCAGGTTTGTGTCCTGAGTCCCCTCTCTATTCCCTTTACACCCACGACTGTGCTGCCACACACAGCTCCAAACTGCTGATCAGATTTGCAGGTGACATGACTTTGATCAGCCTATTTCTGGCAGTGATGAGACAGCCTACAGAGAGGTTGACACCCTGACACAGTGATGCCTGGATAACAACCTCTCCCTCAATGTCCAAACAAACAAAAGAGTTGTTCGTGGATTACAGAAGGAACAGAGACAGGCTCGGCCTGATCAACATTGATGGGTCTGCAGTTGAGAGGGTGAGTAGTTTCAAGTTCCTCGGTATACACATCACCGATGATCTCATCTGGCCTGTACACGCCGACTGTGTGGCAAAAAAAAGCAAAACAATGTCTCTTCCACCTCAGGCAACTGAAGAAGCTCGGCGTGGGCCCCCAAATCCTCAAGGCCTTCTACAGGGGCACAACTGAGAGCATCTTCACTGGCTGTATCACTGGGAACTGCCCCAACCTTGATCGCTGGTCACTTCAGAGAGTGGTACGGACAGCCCAGGGCATCTATGCATGTGAACTTCCCTCCACTGAGGACATTTACAGCAGCAGGTGCAGAAAGATGGCCTGGAAGATGATTGGGACCCCAGTCACCCCCTCAACCATAAACTGTTTCAGCTGCTTCTGTCTGGCAAACGGTACCGCAGCATTAAAGCCAGGACCAACAGGCTCCGGGACAGCTTCTTTCTACAAGTCATTAGAGTTATAAATTCACATGTCTGTACATTGCAACGGAGTCATAACACAAAGATTCTTACTCTTTCACGGGATGAATGGGATGGATGTACAAAATTCAAATTCACGGATCCCACCTCTGTATGCCTGGGACAGCTCCAAACTTGTGCAGTACGAACAGTTCCCATTTCTGTATCCCAGGGTCAGGCCTGTACCCAGAGCAGTGCACGGCTCCCATCTCCAGATTCCCTGGGCCAGACCCACTCTTGTGTACTGTGTGCGGTTCATATCTCAGTTATCTCTGAGTCAGAGCCACACCAGGAGCACTGTGCACGGTTCCTGCCTCTGTATCGCAGGGCAGGATCCACACTGGGAGTACCGTACACTGTCCCTACCTCCGTATCTGCCATGTCAGAGCCACCCTACTGTACCGTGCACGGTTCCCGTCTCCGTATTGCAGTGCAGGACCCACACGGGGAGTACCGTACACTGTCCTTACCTCCGTATCTGCAGTGTCAGAGCCACCCGAGTACCATGCACGGTTCCCGCGTCCCAGTCACTGGATATTGACGGTGAGGAGGGAACTCCACATCGCGGGAGGGATGGTGAGGAGGGAACTCCACACTGCGGGTGCGATGGTGAGGAGGGAACTCCACACCGTGGTAGGGACGGTGAGGAGGGAACTCCACACTGTGGTAGGGACGGTGAGGAGGGAACTCCACACTGCGGGAGGGACGGTGAGGAGGGAACTCCACAACGCGGGAGCGATGGTGAGGAGGGAACTCCACACCGCGGTAGGGACGGTGAGGAGGGAACTCCACACTGTGGTAGGGACGGTGAGGAGGGAACTCCACACTGTGGTAGGGACGGTGAGGAGGGAACTCCACACCACGGTAGGGGCGGTGAGGAGGGAACTCCACACTGTGGTAGGGATGGTGAGGAGGGTACCCCACACCGTGGGAGGGATGGTGAGGAGGGAACTCCACACTGCAGTAGGGATGGTGAGGAGGGAACTCTACACCGTGGGAGGGACGGTGAGGAGGGAACTCCACACTGCGGTAGTGATGGTGAGGAGGGAACTCCACATTGTGGGAGGGACGGTGAGGAGGGAATTCCACACTGGGAGGGACGGTGAAGAGGGAATTCCACATCGTGGTAGGGACGGTGAGGAGGGAACTCCAAACCGCGGTAGGGACGGTGAGGAGGGAACTCCACACCGCGGTAGGGATGGTGAGGAGGGAACTCCACACCGCGGTAGGGACGGTGAGGAGGGAACTCCACACCGCGGTGGGGACGATGAGGAGGGAACTCCAAACCGCGGTAGGGACGGTGAGGAGGGAACTCCAAACTGCGGTAGGGACGGTGAGGAGGGTACTCCACACTGCGGTAGGGACGGTGAAGAGGGAACTCCACATCGCGGTAGGGACGGTGAGGAGGGATCTCCACACCGCGGTAGGGACGGTGAGGAGGGAACTCCACACCGTGGTAGGGACGGTGAGGAGGGAACTCCACACCGCGGTAGGGACGGTGAGGAGGGAACTCCACACCGCGGTGGGGACGATGAGGAGGGAACTCCACACCGCGGTAGGGACGGTGAGGAGGGAACTCCAAACTGCGGTAGGGACGGTGAGGAGGGAACTCCACACCGTGGGAGGAACAGTGAGGAGGGTGCGCTGTGCCGTAGGAGGTAGCCATGCAGGAAGATGCGGCCATTGAGAGTTTGCCCACTGAAGTAAAGTTTATTGCTCGACACTGTGAGCATCGAGGCGAGGACAGAGATGGCAGCAGTGGGATTACCTGCCACAGCAGACAATTCACCCTCCACACCGTCCCATCACACACTCCCGGGGTCAGTCACAGAGTGAATCTCCCTCCACACCATCCCATCACACACTCCCGGGGTCAGACACAGAGTGAATCTCCCTCCACACCATCCCATCACACACTCCCGGGGTCAGTCACAGAGTGAATCTCTCTCCACACTGTCCCATCACACACTCCCGGGGTCAGACACAGAGTGGAGCTGTTCTGATTGTGCTGGGAGAAATTGAGGGAAAACTGCTTTATGAAGGTCTTGAATTACTTGGAAATTGGTTTGAAACGTCCCTCGAAAATCTAAGTGAGTGGCTGGTTTAGAGTGGAAGCTTCGTTTAGAGTTTTTCTGCCAGCTTGGACTGGGTTCGTTGACGGCTTCGAACTGCATAGCACCCAGCTGTGGCTGCTGGCAACTCGCCAGGAAGCAGGTTTGCTCCAAAAACCGGAGACAAATGATGTTGTTTGTCCCCACTGACATCGGGACAACCTCCTTCCATCTCTATCGTCGGGATTCTCGTTCGGTGTTGGAGCCGAAACATCGTTTGAGACATCTCGACCTCTCACGGCCTGGAAGTTCGGCAGGACTAACGGAGCCTTTCCTGGTGTTGGAATTTCTGGCACAGAGCCAGCAAGGTACCGTCGAGTACAAACTTTTCCCGCCAGTTACTCAACTCACTCCAAGACTTTATAACCAGCAGCACCGTATCATTCTCGGTTCGGACACACAAGTAACATGCCGGACCAGTCTGCAGGGAGTCGCAGGCATTCGGGGAGTTATGCAAAGGCGGCTGCCTCTCCGGCCTCGGACAACGCCCTGTTTCAGACGGTGAAAGTTGAACGCGGGGTGGAATGTATTTTGCGAACTGGAACTACCCTGGAAAAGTGCGCGGAGGCCACGGAGGACTTGTTGGGGAGAGATGGTGTTTTGGCCGCTGAGAAAGAGTTCGGGAAGGTGGTGTTTTACCTGAGGAATGATGAGTTGGTGCATCGGGCCCTCAGTAGAGGGATCACGGTGGAGAACATCTTTTTACAGATGGAGCTAGTGACAGCTCCCACACAACGCATCGTCCTCGGTCACGTACAGCCTTTCATCCCCAACGAGGACCTGCTTCCCGCACTGGCCCGCTTGGGGCAAGTACGGTCAGAAATAACTGCCATCAGGCACAAATTCCAGAGGCGCACCCTCAGGACCGTAATTTATTTCCGGCGAAAGGTATTCATGAAACTGGAAAAGGAGGACGAAGTTGAGGGCCAGTTTACTGTCCGGCACGAGGGGGTAGATTATCAGGTGTATTGGAGCTCGGAGCGCCCAAGGTGCCATGCGAGCGGGGAGGTGGGGCACTTTCGGAGGGACTGTCCTAGCACCCGAAAACCCAGGGAGTCCACTTCGGGAACCAGTGCCCCAGCTAACTCTGCCCCTGTTCCCATTCCTGCTCCTACACCTGTGCCGGCACCTGCTCCTGCCCCTGACCCTGTCTCTAACCCTGTCCCTGTTCCTACGTCTGTTCCAGTCTGCTCCTACCCCTGTGGTTCAGGCGGGTGGTCCTGGGGCTACGTGCGGGGAGGTTCAGGCGAGGGACGGGGTGGAGTCTGTGCGGGGCTAGAAAGCGAGGAAGAAGTCAAAACACGTGAAGTAGTCAGCCCCTGAGACCGCAGAGCTCACATCCATTTGCCCTGAGGTGGAGAGGGAGGCTCGGGGAAGCGTACGGTTGGACGGGGCGATAGAAGCGGGGAGTACCGCTCCATCGGTGAATTCCGTACCTGTGTGCTCCTCTGGCTTGAAGAGGAGATGGGATTGTTCCCCCAAGAGAGCAGAGAATGCAGATGAGGGGGAGTCCCAGAAAGGGGTAGGGATCCGAGTGGAAGTTGTGTCTAACCCTGAATCCCCAGATGTAGCCATCAGTCCTGTTGTGGGTGGTGTGGTTGTGCATGAAGCTAGTGCTGGGCCTGTTTGCGCATCTAAAACAGACCTGGAGCCCTCCACCCAGGACTTAGCAGTAAGCGCCTCCCTGGAGGGAAATGTATTAAGTAGTACAAGTGGAGAGGAGACCAGGCTCTCTCACAGTCAGCATCAGGCTGCCGGTGAATCCATTGGACCAGAGCTGCTGGGGTCCCCTTCATACCAGTCTCCTGGGGAGGGTGCTATACCCTGCATGCCGACCCCATCAACTAATGGCCTGCAGGGAGTCCCTTGGGGTTTTCCCTCCATCATCGCAACTGTGGGTAAGACTGATGCGACGGTGGAGCGGGAAGGTATGAGGGAGGTACCCGCTGTGCAGTGTAGGTTACAGGGGCAGCCACCTTATACACCACATGAGGAGGACAGTGGGGGATCTGTCTGCAGTGAGGGGTTGGAGGGGGATTCATTTGATAGCTAGACAATGGACATCCTCACCCCTCCAGAGAAATCCCCATTGATACCTGTGGAGGAGATCAGCCTCCTAAACTAGCCTCGCTTCGCTGGCCTAGCATGCCGAGGCTGGTGAAGTCCCTGAGGGTCATCCTCAGACAGAAGGGGAAGGAGAAGAGGAATGCTGTGTCAGGGAATGACAGGCGGCAGCTGAAATCCTTCCTGGATGACCTGGTGCGGGACATCAGGATGAAAAGCAGCCTTGCTCCTTCGGGAGATGGTGGGTCACAGGGTAGCGATGGTAGCAGTTGGGCCCGGAAAGCAAAGGATATTCTTGGTTTTCTTTGGGATAGTGCGGCTGAGTGTGCCATCGCTCTCAGTGGGAAGGGGACTGGTGCTGAGGCCTAGTGTGCTCCCGACATGAAAGTTACCATAGCTAGTCTCAATGTAAACGGTAGCAGGGGTCCTCTCCACAGATATAACAATCTCTCAGTCCTCAGGGATGGGAGATACGCGGTGAGTTTCCTGCAGGAAACCCATACCACTCCGGGAGATGAGTCCGCTTGGCTCCTAGAGTGGCAGGGCAGGGTCTACATGAGTCACCTTAGCTCCAACTCTAACGAGGTGGCGATCCTGTTGGCCCCAACCTTCCGGCCAGAAATCGTAGGAGTCCAAGATGTTGTGCCCGGCCGTCTGCTCCACCTGGCTGTGCGCCTGGATGGAGTACAGTTGCATTTTATCAACGTGTACGCTCCGAGGCGCGGGGTGATGCAGACACGCCTATTCTGTCAGCTGTCCACCTTGCTGAGTTCCATCGATCCTGGGGACTGCGTCATCCTCGGGGGAGACTTCAACTGTACCCTCGAGGTGGAGGACCACTTGGGCCTCCAACGTGACCCAGCATCGGCGAAAAAGTTAAAGGAGCTAGTCGGCTCCTTTGACTTGGTGGACAGCTGGCGGAATCTTCACCCCGACTCTAGCGCCTTCTCCAGAAGATCTAGAGAGGGGGGGTTCCTGGATAGACCGCCTGTATATCTCTCGGGCTTATGTCTCCCGCGTGTCGGCGTCCTCCATGCGGCTGGTGTTGTGCTCGGATCATCACCTTGTGTGGATGGAATTTACTCCTCTGCACCCTTGGGTGGGATCTGGGTATTGGCACTTTAACAACTGGCTGCTGGAGGACAGCCGATTCCGGGATTCATTCCGAGCATTCTGGGCCACCTGGAGAGAGAGACGGAGAGAGTTTAGCTCCCTACGGCTGTGGTGGGATGTGGGCAAGGCCCACATACAGTTTTTATGTCGGGAGTACACTAGGGGGTCGACAAAGAGGCGGGGCTCTGAGATTGAGCGGCTTGAGAGAGTGTTGCTTGACCTAGAGTCCCGTCTTGGTTTGACCGGTGGAGACCATCAAACGTGGCAGGAATACCAGGAGAAGAAGGAGGCACTCAGGAATCTGCAGCTTCAGCAGTCCCGAGGTGCATAGGTGAGGATTTGGACCGCGGCTCATCCTTCTTGTACTCGTTGGAGAAGTGGCGGGGAGTTCAAAAGCAGCTGGTGGAGCTACTGGCTGCTGATGGTTCCTCCAACATTGATTTTGACGAAATTATCAAGGAAGTCCGCACTTTCTATCGGTCCTTATTCTCACCAGATCCGTCAAATGCGGGGGCGTGCAGTGAGGTCTGGGAAGATTTGCCAAAGATCAGCCCGGATGACGCAGCGCGTCTGGACGCTCCACTGACTGGGGAGGAGCTGTCTACTGCCCTTCGGCAACTCTGAAGGGGTAAATCCCCTGGTTTAGATGGTCTGAGTGTAGAGTTTTATCAGGCTTTTTGGGATGTCCTGGGGGTCGATTACAGCCTTGTTCTAGGGGAGAGCCTAGCTACTGGGGAAATGCCCCTCTCATGGCGGACAGCTGTCGTGGTCCTGCTGCCCAAGAAGGGAGACCTTCGCCTGCTAAAGAACTGGCACCCAGTCTCCCTCTTGTGCGCGGACTACAAGGTCTTCACCTGGGCAATGGCCAACCGTCTTGGTTCAGGACTGAGACAGGTGATTCATCCTGACCAATCTTACACAGTCCTGGGCCGCTCCATCCAGGCCAATGTCCACCTAGTACGGGACCTGATCCACCTGCACCAGGAGACTGGGTCCCCGGCAGCGTTTCTTTCTCTTGACCAGGAGAAGGCGTTTGACCAGGTAGACCACAGTTTCCTGGTGGGCACTCTGCAGGCCTTTGGGCTCGGACCTCACTTTGTGGCCCGATTTCGACTCCTATACTCTGCCGCAGAGTGCCTTGTTAAGGTCAATGGATTGCTGGGAGCGCCCATTCCCTTCAGGAGAGGAGTACGTCAGGGATGCCCCATGTACGCGATCTGTGTCGAGCCACTCCTGAGCCTCCTACGGCGAAGGCTGACAGGTCTGGTTCTGTGTGAACCGGCCATGGAGGTGGTCTTCTCGGCCTACGCCGATGATGTACTCCTCATGATGACAGATCCCAATGACCTGCGGAGGATGCGCGAGTGCCAAGACATTTTCTCGGCAGCATCCTCCGCCAGGATCAACTGGGCGAAATGTTCCGGACTCTTAGTGGGTCAGTGGCAGGTGGACTCCCTGCCGGAGGAGATGAGAGCTTTTGAGTGGAGTACTAGGCGTCTCCTCTATCTGGGAGTCTACCTGAGTCCTTCTGGGGAGACCTGGCTAGCGAACTGGCAGGACCTGGAGACGAAAGTCATGGCCCGGCTGGGCCGCTGGTCAGGCCTTCTCAGGGTGCTTTCTTATCGAGGCAGGGTGGTGGTCATAAACCAGCTGGTGGCCTCCATGTTGTGGTATCGGATGGTCACCTTGGCCCCTCCTGCCCCGTTTCTTGTAAGACTGCAGAGGAAGTTAGTGGACTTCTTCTGGGGCAACAGGAAACACTGGGTCTCTGCAGCGGTCTTGAGTCTCCCAGTGGGATTCGGCGGACAGTCGCTGGTGTGCGTCCGAACGCGACTGGCGGCTCTCCGCCTCAGGACTCTGCAGAGATTCCTGGACGCCGAGCACCCACCCAGGTGGCACGTGTTGGTGACCTTCTTCCTCCGGAGGGGCTGCTGTCTTCATGAAGACATGCGGCTACCACCGGCGGGTGTCAGCCGTACTGCTTTGCGGAGTCTGCCCGGCTTCTATCAGGACCTACTGAGAGTCTGGAACATGGTCGCCTCAGGCCGGGAATCCCCTCCTCAGGCGGAGGGCGGGGTCCTGGCTGACCCTTCCCCTACCTCAGTGGCTGTCGGTGTGGCTCAGTTGTGTGGACCGACTCAGGCCGAGCTGCTGGTCGGGCCCAGACCCCGCAATCTTCTCCGGGAGCCGTGTCCACACAACTTGAGCCGCCTCTCATCGATACCCACAGTCCCATTCAGAGATGCCAGTAGGAGGTATCTTTATGGGCTGCTACTCCACATCCTCCACTTCCTTTCCCTTGTCCACCATCCCGACACGCCATGGCGGTCGGTCCTTCCACCCAGAGGTGAGGAGGGTCCCCACTGGAAGTCCCTTTACACCGGGGTTCTTCCCATGCACCTGGGGGATCTCGGCTGGAGGGTACTGCATAGGGCAGTGCCCTGCAATAAGTTTTTCAGTTTGTACATGGACTTCCCACCCACATGCCACTTCTGCGGGCTGGAGGAAACCGTGTACCACATGTACATGGAGTGTGTGAGGCTGCAGCCTCTTTTTGCGTATTTGCGTGGGCTGCTTCTCGCCTTCTGGCTGCATTTTAGTCCCACCCTGTTTATATATGGTCATCCAGTAAGGAAGGGGGCATGGAGGGATGAGGATGTCCTAGTCAACTTGCTCCTGGGGCTGGCGAAATACACCATCTGAGGGTCTTGGAAACGGGTGGCAGGAGGATCTCCCCAGGCAGACTGCCTGGGAATGTTTAGGGGGTATGTTCGTGCAAGGGTAAATATTGAAAAAGAACTCGTGCAGTCCACAGCGGCCTTACAGCAGTTTCGAGACCGTTGGGCTCCGCGGGGTGTAAATGCCATCGTGGATAGAGATGGCAACATTCTGGTGTAATGTCTATTGTCTATTTGTAGTGCAGTAATTGTGTTTGCCACTGTTTTGTATATATTGTATAGCACCGAAATTTGTAATAAAGGATTTTGTAATTAAAAAAAAAGGCTCAGACACAGAGTGAAACCCCTTCCACACTGTCCCATCACACACTCCCGGGGTCAGACACAGAGTGAAGCTCCCTCCACACCGTCCCATCACACACTCCCGGGGTCAGACACAGGGTGAATCTCCCTCCACACCGTCCCATCACACACTCCAGGGGTCAGACACTGAGTGAATCTCCCTCCACACCGTCCCATCACACACTCCCGGGGTCAGACAGAGTGAAACTCCCTCCACACCGTCCCATCACACACTCCCGGGGTTAGTCACAGGGTGAAACTCCCTCCACACCGTCCCATCACACACTCCCGGGGTCAGACACAGAGTGAAACTTCCTCCACACCGTCCCATCACACACTCCCAGGGTCAGACACAGAGTGAAACTCCCTCCACACTGTTCCATCACACACTCCCGGGGTCAGACACAGAGTGAAACTCCCTCCACACCGTCCCATCACACAGTCCCGGGGTCAGACACAGAGTGAATCTCCCTCCACAGCGTCCCATCACACACTCCCGAGGTCAGACACAGAGTGAATCTCCCTCCACACCGTCCCATCACACACTCATACGGCTGGGCACACAGTGAAGCTCTCTCTGCAGCATCCCATCACGTGCTACTGGAGTCAGGCGCGGACTCACCAATTGGGCTGGACGTTGTGCGGCCTCCCAAACAGTTCAATTTTGCGGGTCCCTGGGGACAGTCGCTCGATCATCCCATAGATCTCGTCTGGCTTGTGGCTGGTGGATCGGACCTGTGGGGAAATGGGAGTGGAAGGGGGGAGCTGTCAGTCACAGAGTAGGTGGGACCCATCCCTGTGACCCACAACCCCACAGAAGACTGCTGTTCCTCCCCCCTACAGCTGCCCACACGCACAGAAACACAGGAACAGTAGAAAAACAGACACCTCTGCCTCGCATGTCATCCTACTACTGTCCCACACCGTCCCTGAATCTTTCCAACATCTCACAGTGACTCCCCCCCACCAATGACAGCCCTCAATAGGGGCAGAGAGTCCCAGAGATCCCCCTCCCTCTGAGAGAAGACATTTCTGCCCAGCCCTGTGTTCAATGACCAGCCCTCACCCTTCAACCGCGACCCAATGGTGGGAACATCCCAACATCGCTCCCCCACCCTGCCCTTCCCATCACCTCCACCTCAGGATCTGAGGGGGATGGACAGAGACACCTCTTGTTCTCCTTCACTCCAAAGGAGACAGATCCAGCCCACCTGAGCCCTCCTGGTGGGTCGACCCATCCTCACTCCCTCCCCGGAACAGCACACCAGTGTCTTTCCTTTCTTCGGAGGTGAGGTCAAGACAAGTTTATTGTCATTTAACTAAATACACAAATATTGTCAAACAAATCAAGTTTCTCCAGTCCTGGGTGTAAAGCACAGTAGCAAACATTACACACAGAAACTTACGAAGGGAAGGATCAAACCTACAGATGCTTCATGCATAAATAACAAACTAAAGTGCATAAATTAAATGTTGTAAGGTACAGAACCGATTAACCAGTGACACTTTGAATGTGATGCAGCAGGGAGTTCAGAAGCCTCATGGCCTGACCGTTTCCCATCCTGACCGTCCTTCTATCGGAGTCTCCTGCCTGATGGTAGAAAGTCAAAGAGGATGCTGGATGGATGGGGCGGGATCCTTGATAACACTAACGACCCAGTGTACACAGCGCTCCTGGTAAATGTCCCTGGAGGATGGTGGTGAGACCTCGATGACCCTCTCAGCCGTTCAGCTTGTCACCAAACATGGCAACAAACATCTACAGATGTCTACAGTTGCTGTAGCTCACTGGTTGATCACCGTCCGCTACAGCAATCTCAATGTGCAGGAAAGTAAGACACAAAGAGAAGTGGAGCCCAATACATCCCAGACACACCCCCCACCCCCCATCGGGGGTATCTACATGTGTTGCTACTTCAAAAAAGGCAACGTTCATCATCAAAACCCCCAGCATCCGGGCCACGTGTCTTCTCACAGCTCCCGTCGGGCAGAAGCCAGAAGTCCCACGCCACCAGGTTCAGGAACAGCTACTTCCTTCGGCTGTTCAGTTCCTGAACCATCCAGTACAACTCTGATCACTACCTCAGTGCAGCAACAATGTTCTTATCGACTTCAGGAGGAGGAAACGAGAGGTCCATGAGCCAGTCCTCGTTGGAGGATCAGCAAATTTAAATTCCTCAGACCTGTCCTGGGCCCAGCACACAAGTGCAATAATGAAGAAAGCACGGAGCACCTCTACTCCCTGAGGAATTTGCCGAAATTTGGCATGACATGTAAAACTTCGATAGATGTGTAGTGGAGATAATATAGAATGGCTGCATCACAGCCCGGTATGGAAACACCAAAGCCCTTGAAAGGAAAATCCTACAAGAGTAATGGATTCGGCCCAGTCCATCACAGGCAAAGCCCTCCCCACCACTGAGACATCTACGCAAAGCATCGTCACAGGAAAGCAGAGTCCAACATCGTGGACCCCTATCACCCTGGACGTGCTCTCTTCTCACTGCTGCCATCAGGAACAAGGTACAGGAGCTTCAGGACTCACACCAGCAGGTTCAGGAACAGTTAACACCCCTCAAACATCAGGCTTTTGAACCAAAGGAGATAACTTCACTTGTCCCACCATTAAAATGTTCTCAGAGCCTATCGACTGTCTTTCAAGGACTGTTCGTTCCACGTTCTCAATATTTATTGCTTATTATTTCTTTATTTTTGTATTTACACCATTTGCTTTTTTTGCACACTGGTTGAACTCCCCAGTTGGTGTGGTCTTTCATTGATTCTGTTATGGTTATTATTCATTATGTATTTATTGAGTATGCCTTAGTTATTCACTTACGGGATGTGGGGATCGCCAGCTAGAGAAGGTGGTGATGAGCTGCCTTTTGAACTACTGCAGTCCCTGAGGTGTAGGTTCACCCACGGTGCTGTTAGGGAGGGGATTCCGTGATTTTGACTGAGCGACAATGAAGGAACGGCGATACGTTTCCAAGTCAGGATAGTGAGTGACTTGGAGGGGGATTTCCAAGTGGTGGTGTTCCCAGGTATCTGCTGTTCTTGTTCTTCTAGATGGTGATGGTCGTGGGTCTGGAAGGGTGCTGCCTTAGGATCTCTGATGATTATTGAAAGTAGGCTGACAGGGCGGTAATTGGCTGGGTTGGACTTGCCCTGTTTCTTGTGTACAGGACGTACCTGGGCAATGAATCTCTGGGTTGAAAATGGTGACATATATGTGTCAAATTGTTGCTGTGATGCGTCCAGTGTGGTAGTGCAGTGGGTAATGCTTGTTGTTCTCATTTTCAGCTGTCACCGCTAGCAGTCTTGCGAAGAGGAATCAGAATCAGGTTTATTATCACTGGCATGTGACGTGAAATTTGTTAACTTCGCAGCAGCAGTTCAATGCAGTTCTTGCAAAAAGAAAAATAATAAAATAAAAATAATAATAAATAACAAGTAAATCAATTATGTATATTGAATATATTTTTTAAGTGTGCAAAAACAGAACTACTGTATATTAAAAAAGTGAGGTAGTGTTCATGGGTTCAATGTTAATTTAGGAATCGAATGACAGAGGGGAAGAAGCTGTTCCTGAATCGCTGAGTATGTGCCTTCAGGGTCCTGTACCTCCTTCCTGATGTAGCAGTGAGAATAGGGCATGTCCTGGGTGCTGGGGGTCCTTAATAATGGATGCTGCCTTTCTGAGACACCACTCCCTGAAGACGTCCTGGGTACTTTGTAGGCTAGTACCCAAGATTGAGGTGACTAGATTTACAACCTTTTGCAGCTTCTTTATCTCCATACCAGACAGCGATGCAGCCTGGTATCCCTGTTGAATGTGTAAGTCTCTCCCTGCCAGTACACAGTTTCTCCAACAGCAAGCCTCATGTCGTGCCTCCTTGCTGCCGACACACGGAAAGTGAACTCCTTTCAGACTCGGGTTGAACTACAGGGGTCAGGGAGGAGGTCTGGCCCCTGCACGTGTAGCACGCAGGCCCACTGGCATTTGTCACGCCCTGGTGCTCGTAAACCAGATTCCCAACTATGGGTAAATAGCCCCACTGCCTTGTGGGCAGCCTCGGGAGACGAAGGCGACGGGAGTAGATCCAGACAGTGAATCCGGAATGGAGCCCTTCAGGCGGCTGAACGTCATTGAACATCCTTCCTGCAGCTCCTGCGGCCGAGCTGGTGCCAAACATATTGCTTCATCAGCTTTCCTTTGGACGACACTGGTGAGGCCGGGAGGGGGATCTTGACGGCTGGGCATCTCAGGATCTCCATACCTCCCGCCCAGGGTTGTGATAATGATGCTAACTGTAAGATCATAAGACATCTGAGCAGAATTAGGCAATCTGGCCCATTTAGTCTGCTCCGCCATTCAATTATGGCTGCTCCTTTTTTTTTAAATCTCCTCCTGAACCCCAGTTCTCCCAGCCTTCTCTCTGTAACCTTTGTTGCCATGTCCAATCAAGAACCTATGAACCTCTGTCTTAATTACACCCAACGACCCGGCCTCCACCGATGCACGTGGCAACAAATTCCACAAATTCAGCACTCTTCGGCTAAATAAGTTTCTCTGCATCTCTGTTTTGAAAAGGTACCCCTCTATCCTGAGGCTGTGCCCTCTTGTCCTAAAGTCCCCACCATGGGAAACATTCTTTCTATATCTACTCTGTCTAGGCCTTTCAACATTCAAAAGCTTTCAATGAGATCCCCCCCATCCTTCTGAATTTCAGCAAGTACAGACCCAAAGCCATCAAACGATCCTCGTATGATAACCCTTTCATTGCTGGAATCATCCTTGCGAACCTCCTCTGGACCCTCTCCAAACCAGCCCATCTTTTCTAAGATGAGGGGCCCAAAACTGTTCACAATATTCAAGGTGAGGCCTCACCAGGGCCTTATAAAGCCTCAGCATCACATCTCTGCTTTTGTATCCGTCCCACCACTCACCTATCCCCTCATATACAGACAGGCCCCCTCCCCACCGCTCACCCATCCCCTCATATACACAGGACCCCTCCCCACCGCTCACCCATCCCCTCATATACACAGGACCCCTCCCCCCCGCTCACCCATCCCCTCATATACAGACAGGCCCCCTCCCCACCGCTCACCCATCCCCTCATATACAGACAGGCCCCTCCCCACCGCTCACCCATCCCCTCATATACAGACAGGCCCCTCCCCACCGCTCACCCATCCCCTCATATACAGACAGGCCCCTCCCCACCCCTCACCCATCCCCTGATATACAGACAGGCCCCTCCCCACCGCTCACCTATCCCCTGATATACTGACAGGCCCCCCCCACCGCTCACCTATCCCCTGATATACAGACAGGCCCCCCCACCACTCACCCATCCCCTCATATACAGACAGGCCCCTCCCCACCGCTCACCTATCCCCTGATATACTGACAGGCCCCCCCCACCGCTCATCCATCCCCTGATATACAGACAGGCCCCTCCCCACCGCTCACCCATTCCCTCATATACAGACAGGCCCCTCCCACCGCTCACCCATCCCCTCATATACAGACAGGCCCCTCCCCACCGCTCACCTATCCCCTGATATACTGACAGGCCCCCCTCCCCACCGCTCACCCATCCCCTCATATACAGACAGGCCCCTCCCCACCGCTCACCTATCCCCTGATATACTGACAGGCCCCCCCACCGCTCACCTATCCCCTGATATACAGACAGGCCCCCCCCACCGCTCACCCATCCCCTCATATACAGACAGGCCCCTCCCACCGCTCACCTATCCCCTGATATACTGACAGGCCCCCCCCACCGCTCACCTATCCCCTGATATACTGACAGGCCCCCCCACCGCTCACCTATCCCCTGATATACTGACAGGCCCCCCCCACCGCTCACCTATCCCCTGATATACAGACAGGCCCCTCCCCTCGCTCACCTATCCCCTGATATACAGACAGGCCCCTCCCCACCGCTCACCCATCCCCTCATATACAGACAGGCCCCTCCCCACCGCTCACCTATCCCCTGATATACTGACAGGCCCCCCCCACCGCTCACCTATCCCCTGATATACAGACAGGCCCCCCCCACCGCTCACCCATCCCCTGATATACAGACAGGCCCCCCCCCCACCGCTCACCCATCCCCTCATATACAGACAGGCCCCTCCCCACCGCTCACCCATCCCCTCATATACAGACAGGCCCCCCCCCCACCGCTCACCCATCCCCTGATATACAGACAGGCCCCTCCCCACCGCTCACCCATCCCCTCATATACAGACAGGCCCCCCTCCCCACCGCTCACCCATCCCCTGATATACAGACAGGCCCCCCCCCCACCGCTCACCCATCCCCTCATATACACAGGACCCCTCCCCACAGCTCACCTATCCCCTCATATACACAGGACCCCTCCCCACCGCTCACCTATCCCCTCATATACAGACAGGCCCCCTCCCCCCGCTCACCCATCCCCTCATATACAGACAGGCCCCTCCCCACTGCTCACCCAACTCCTGATATACTGACAGGCCCCCCCCCCACCGCTCACCCATCCCCTCATATACAGACAGGCCCCCCCCCCCACCGCTCACCTATCCCCTCATATACACAGGACCCCTCCCCACCGCTCACCTATCCCCTCATATACAGACAGGCCCCCTCCCCCCGCTCACCCATCCCCTCATATACAGACAGGCCCCTCCCCACCGCTCACCTATCCCCTCATATTCAGACAGGCCCCCTCCCCACCGCTCACCCATCCCCTGATATACAGACAGGCCCCCCCCACCGCTCACCCATCCCCTCATATACACAGGACCCCTCCCCACCGCTCACCTATCCCCTCATATACAGACAGGCCCCCCCCCACCGCTCACCCATCCCCTCATATACAGACAAGCCCCCCCCCCCCCCACCGCTCACCCATCCCCTGATATACAGACAGGCCCCCTCCCCACTGCTCACCCATCCCCTCATATACAGACAGGCCCCCCCCCACCGCTCACCCATCCCCTCATATACAGACAGGCCCCCTCCCCACCGCTCACCCATCCCCTCATATACAGACAGGCCCCCCTCCCCACCGCTCACCCATCCCCTCATATACAGACAGGCCCCCTCCCCACCGCTCACCCATCCCCTCATACACAGACAGGCCCCCTCCCCACCGCTCACCCATCCCCTCATATACAGACAGGCCCCCTCCCCACCACTCACCCATCCCCTCATATACAGACAGGCCCCCTCCCCCCGCTCACCCATCCCCTCATATACAGACAGGCCCCCTCCCCACCGCTCACCCATCCCCTCATACACAGTCAGGCCCCTCCCCTCGCTCACCCATCCCCTGATATACAGACAGGCCCCCTCCCCACCGCTCACCCATCCCCTCATACACAGACAGGCCCCTCCCCTCGCTCACCCATCCCCTGATATACAGACAGGCCCCTTCCCCCGCTCACCTATCCCCTCATATACAGACAGGCCCCTCCCCTCGCTCACCCATCCCCTGATATACAGACAGGCCCCCTCCCCACCGCTCACCCATCCCCTGATATACAGACAGGCCCCCTCCCCACCGCTCACCCATCCCCTCATATACAGACAGGCCCCCCTCCCCACCGCTCACCCATCCCCTGATATACAGACAGGCCCCCTCCCCACTGCTCACTCCATCCCCTCATATACAGACAGGCCCCCTCCCCACCGCTCACCCATCCCCTCATATACAGACAGGCCCCCTCCCCCCGCTCACCCATCCCCTCATATACAGACAAGCCCCCCCCCCCCACCGCTCACCCATCCCCTCATATACAGACAGGCCCCCTCCCCACCGCTCACCCATCCCCTGATATACAGACAGGCCCCCCCCACCGCTCACCCATCCCCTCATATACAGACAGGCCCCCCTCCCCACCGCTCACCCATCCCCTGATATACAGACAGGCCCCCTCCCCACCACTCACCCATCCCCTCATATACAGACAGGCCCCCCTCCCCACCGCTCACCCATCCCCTGATATACAGACAGGCCCCCTCCCCACCACTCACCCATCCCCTCATATACAGACAGGCACCCCCCCCCACCCATCCCCTCATAAACAGGTGGTTATGAGGAGAGGGTGAGGGGAGGGGTTTATGAGGAGAGGGTGAGGGGAGGGGGTTATGAGGAGAGGGTGAGGAGTTTATGAGGAGAAGGTGAGGGGAGGGGGTTATGAGGAGAGGGTGAGGGGAGGGGTTTATGAGGAGAGGGTGAGGGGAGGTTTGGGGTGGGGGTCTCACCAGGCAGTGCTCCTTGCCATGGTTTAGCCAATGGCCAGTCCGTCTGGTCCGGATGATCCGCTGCAGTTGATTGGTCTTCACCCAGATGATCTCATCCACTCTCTCTTAGCTGATTGGTGGAGAAAAGATGCAGGGAGGTGACAGGAAGTGGGCGACAGAGGGGGAGGGGGAGAAGGAATCAGGGAAGAGAAGAGGTGGATGTTACTGACCACTAAGGTGGGGGAATGGGTCAGTGGGGCAGGTGTGAGGGGAGGGGGAGAGGGGCGCAGGAGTGGGAGGGGGAAAGGGGGTGAAGGGGGGGAGGGGGTGAAGGGGGGAAGGGGAGGGGGGAAGTGGGAGGGGGGATTGGGAAGGGGGAGGGGGAGGGAAACAACTCCAGAGAAAACAACTCAAGTTTGCTGTCCTCTCTGTGTAGCTCCTGCCCTCTACACCAGGCAGCCTCTTCTGGATTCTCTCCAAAGCTTCCACACCCTTCCTGTAATGGGGTGACCGGCAATGAGCACAAGACTCCGGATATGGCCTGACCAGAACTTTGTAAACCTTCAACATGAACTTCCCAGCTCCGTCCCTTAGCTGATAAAGACCTTCTTTACCACCTTATCCACCAGAGCAGTCACTTTCAGGGACCTGTGGACCAACACCCCAAGATCCCTCTGCTAACCCCAGGGTCCACGTACAATGTACAGCACAGGAACAGGCCATTCAGCCCATAACGGAGCACCTCTACTCCCTGAGGAATTTGCCGAAATTTGGCATGACATGTAAAACTTCGATAGATGTGTAGTGGAGATAATACAGAATGGCTGCATCACAGCCCGGTATGGAAACACCAAAGCCCTTTAAAGGAAAATCCTACAAGAGTAATGGATTCGGCCCATCACAGGCAAAGCCCTCCCCACCACTGAGACATCTACGCAAAGCATCGTCACAGGAAAGCAGAGTCCAACATCATGGACCCCTATCACCCTGGACGTGCTCTCTTCTCACTGCTGCCATCAGGAACAAGGTACAGGAGCTTCAGGACTCACACCAGCAGGTTCAGGAACAGTTAACACCCTTAAACATCAGGCTTTTGAACCAAAGGAGATAATTTCACTTGTCCCACCATTAAAATGTTCTCAGAGCCTATCGACTGTCTTTCAAGGACTGTTCGTTCCACGTTCTCAATATTTATTGCTTATTATTTCTTTATTTTTGTATTTGCACCATTTGCTTTTTTTGCACACTGGTTGAACTCCCCAGTTGGTGTGGTCTTTCATTGATTCTGTTATGGTTATTATTCATTATGGATTTATTGACGGTCCAGGTACAATGTACAGAACATGGAACAGTACAGCACAGGAACAGGCCATTCAGCCCACAATGTTGTGCCAAACCAGCTAAGAGGCAAATCAAACACACCCAAACACTAATCCCTCCCACCTTCTCCACGTCCATATCCCTCCATCTTCCTTACATCCAGGTGCCTATCCGAGTATCTCTTAAAAACCTCTAATGTATTTGCCTCCACCACCACACCAGGCAGCACATTCCAGGCATCCACCACTCTCTGAGTAATCAACTTACCCTCACATCCCCCCTCTCACATTCAATGCATGCACTCTGGTATTTGACAATTCTACCCTGGGCAACACTCTGTCCAATCTATCTATGCTTCTCATAACCTCTATCAGATCTCCTGATGCTCTGGAGAAAACAACCCAAGTTTGTCCAGCCTCTCGTGATAGCACATGCCCTCTCTCCTTTGGCAAACGTCTGTGCTATCCACAACATCACTGATATATGTTTCATCTGCAAAGTTACAAACCCACCCACCCACCCACATTTTCATGCGGGTCCTTTATATTTTTTGCAAACAGTAGAGGTCCCATTAGTCACAGACATCCAGTTAGAATAAGTCCCACTGACCACTATTCTCTGCCTCAGTGGGCAAGCCAGTTCTGAATCCAAACAGCCAATTTACCTTGTACCTTAAATCTTCTCCCATGAAAGACTTTGTCAAACAC